>NC_056663.1:8090000-8390000 GCF_018350195.1 Panthera tigris | reverse complement strand
CGATCTTTAAAAGAATGATACTAAGTGCTCTTATCTTCTACAGAGAGCAATTCAAGGTGAAATTTATTCTGAGATGCTGATAAATTATTAGATCAATATTTTTTTCTCAAGGATGGTAATTAAACAAAGCTTACCAAGATTGCTTCTGGGGTAGGGTATTTATGTATCTTAATTCTAGAATGAGTTGAATATAGTTTTTTCCCAGAATGTGTGCCTGTGACATCTGCATTTTCTACCTTCATTGTTGCCCACTGCTTGCCCTTTTGTTCTGTCTACACGATTTGGGGATTGGGTCCAAGATGGTGATGTTGGAATACCCTGAACTCTCCTCCTTCACAGAACACATGAAATTACACCTATTTACAGAGCAATTCTTCCTGAGGAAGAACTGAGGGCTCACTGAACAGCTTCTGCACAACAAAAGACAGACAGAATGGCAAAGAGAACAGCATGAGAGGCAGAGACGGGTAACAAAGGGAACCCCCACCGGGCCAACTCCACAAACTGCCCTAGGGAGGGACAGTACTGAGAGAACTATTCCTCCACCCTTAAGCACAGGAAAACAAAGCCTCCTGAGGAGATCAACTAGCATACAAAAAAGCCAGCCCTACAACTCTGCCAAATGGCAGGGGAGCTGCTGGAACTCTCTCTACATGGGAGGGCCTAACACACAGGGTTTTGACCCACCTTGAAAGCACACCACCTGGGTGCTCTACCCAGCCTGCTGCCTCAGTGGGCCCTGGGCCCCTAGCCTGCACCAGCCCTAGCAGTCCCACCAAGGTGGCCAGGAAGTGGTACACACACCCAAACATCCCGTGGTAGCGCTCACTACAGTTCCAGCCGTTGTGCCAAGGGGACACAGGGGCAAACCACCTTAGAGCACTCGAGGCCCACACCACGTTGACTTCAGACGGCTTGCTAGGGCACTGTTAGCACAGATGATTCCAGAATTTGGACTTCAAACAAATCATCCTGACTCTCTGCTCCAAATCCAGACACTCTGACAGGACGGCCCCTGCACTGAGTGCCCCGGGACAGCCCAACTTGCACTCACTTCAGCTTTAGCTGTCCCACCAGATCAGCCTCTGCTGGAAGAGTCCTGGGAAACCCCAGCCTGCAACCACTTCAGCTTCAGGGCACGTTTTGTGCAGAGAGCCCAGGAACCACACTGGCCCACATCCACTTTAGCTTCAGCTGTCCTGCGGGACGACCCCTGTACACAGCACCCCAGGACACCTCACCCTATACCCTGCTTTGGCTCGAGCCTCCCCTCCAGGACATCCTCTCTGCAGAGAACCCTGCGTCCCTCTGGCTTGCATCCACGTTAGTTTCAGTTATCCTGCCAGGGCACCCTCTCCAGAGAGAGCCCCAGGACGTCCCGGCTGGCATACCACCTCAATCCCAGATACCCCATCAGGGCACACCCTGCACAGAGTACCCAGGACACCCCAGCTCGCACCCCTTTCAGCTCCAGCTGTCCTGTCAGGATGCGCTCAGGACGCAGAAGCCCAGGATACCCCGGTCTATATCAGCTTCAGTTTTAGTCCTTCTGGCAGGGCACCTGTTGCACGGAGAGCTACGGGATCTCCTGGCTTTCACCCACTTCATCTTCAGCTATCCTGCTGAACCCCAGGACACCACAGCCACACCACACTTCAGCTCCAGCCACCCTGCCAGGGTGCCCTCTGCATGGAGAGCCCCAGGAAACCTTGGATAGCACTTACTTCAGCTTCAACTATCCTACCATGATTCCTTCTCCAAGTAGGGTGTCGGAACACCCCAGCCTGCACCCACTTTAGCTTTAGCTGTCCTGCCAGCACATCCACATCCTGCATGGAGAGGCCAGGGATCACGGTGGCTTGTGCCCACTTCAACTTCAGTGGAGTTTATCAACACTAAATCAGCCTTACAAGAAATATTAAAAGGGCTTCTTTAAGTGGAAAAGAATTGGCCATAATTAGATATAAGAAAATTATGAATAAAAAGATGTAAAATATGATAGCATGTATATGATATGTGGAGGGAGTAAAAAAAATGAAAAAAGGTTTTTTTTAGTGTTTAGGGGTGCCTGGGTGGCTTAGTCAGTTAAGCATCCTACCCTTAGTTTCAGCTCACGTCATGTCTCACAGTTCGTGAGTTTGAGCCTCTCGCCAGGATCTGCACTGACTGTGCAGAGCCTACTTGGGATTCTCTCACTCTCTCTCAAAATAAATTAATAACCTTTAAATATTTTTTTTTTACATTTATTCATTTTTGAAAGACAGAGACAGACAGAGCACAAGCAGGGGTGGGGCGGACAAAGGGGGGGTGGGACACAGAATCTGAAGTAGGCTCCGGGCTTTGAGCTGTCAGCACAGAGCCCGACGCAGGGCTTGAACTCACGAATCATGAGATCATGACCTAAGCTGAAGTGGGATGCTCAACCGACTGAGCCACCCAGGTGCCCTCCTTTAAATATGCTTAAATGTAAATGACCATCAACTTAGTATTATAGATTGCTATATTCTTAGGATGTTATATATGAGCCTCATGATAACCACAAACTCAAAATCTGTAATAGATACACAAAACTTAAAGAAAAGGAAAACCAAACATAACACTACAGAAACTCATCAATCACAAAGAAAGAGAGCAAAAGGCAAAGAAAGGAACACAGAAGAACCAGAAGAACAAGCAGAAACAATGAACAAAATGGCAAGTCAATACCTATCAATAATTACTTTAAATGTAAATGGCCTACATAATTACTTTAAATGTAAATGGCAAGTCAATACCTATCAATAATTACTTTAAATGTAAATGGCCTACATAATCCAATCAAAGACACAGGGAATAGATTAAAAAAACAAAACAAAACAAAAAAACACCAAGACACATCTATATGCTGCCTACAGGAAATTCATCTCAGACCTACAGACAAATACAGACTGAAAGTAAAGGGATGGAAAAATATTAACCCTGAAAACGGTGCAACAACAACAACAAAAAGCTAGGATAGCAATACTTATACCACACAAAATAAACTTTAAAACAAAGACTATAGCAGACAAAGAAGAGTGTTACATAATGATAAAAGGATAAATCCAACAAAAGGATATAGCAATTACAAACATTAATGCATCCAACATCGCAGCACCTAACTACACACAACAAATATTAATGGACATAACAAGAGAAACCAATGGTAATACAATAATAGTAGGGGACATTGACACCCCACTTACATTAATGGATAGATCACACAGACATAAAATCAACCAAGAAACAATGTCTTTGAATGACATGGTCTACCAGATGTATAAGATATATACAGAACACTGAAGCCCCAAACAACAAAATACACGTTCTTTTAATGTGCACATGAAACATTCTCCAGAATAGATCATATGTTATATCACAAAACAAGTCTCAAGAAATTTTAAGACTGAAATCATAACATGCATCTTTCCTGACTACAACAGTATTAAATTAGAAATAAATCATAAAAAAATAAACAAAAACATGCAGAGACTAAACAACATGACACTAAACAACAAAATGGATCACCAAAGAAATCAAGAATAAATTTTAAAAAATACATGGAGACAAATGAAAATGAAAACACAGGGATCCAAACTCTTTGGGAAACAGCAAAAGCAGTTGTAAGAGGGAAATATATAGAAATACAGGCTTACCTCAAAAAATAAGAAAAAGCTCAAGTAAACAATCCAAACTTTCACCCAGAACAAACAAAACCCAAGATCAGTAGAAAGAAAGAAAGAACGAAAGAAAGAAGATGAGAGCAGAAGTGAATGACACTGAGAATAAAAAAATCAATAGAAAAAAAATCAATGAAACCAAGTGCTTGTTCTTTGAAAACACGAACAAAATTGATACGCTCTTAACCAGACTCAGCTAGAAAAAGAGTAAAAGGGTCCACATAAATAAAATCAGAAAGAAAAGAGAAATCAGACACCACAGAAATAAAAAGGATTATCAGAGAATACTGCAAAAATTATATGCCAACAAATTGGACAATCTAGAAGAAATAAATTATTAGAAACATACAATGTTCCAAAACTAAATCTAGGAAGAAATAGAGAATTTGAACAGACTAGGTACTAATAACAAAACTGAATTAGTAATCAAAAAACTCCCCCAAAAAAGAAGTCCAACACCACATGGATTCACAGGTGAATTCTGCCCAATATTAAAAGAAAAGTTAATACCTAGTCTCCTAAAAATATCACACACACACAAAAAAATAAGTGGCAGCTGGGTGGCTTAGTTCCTTAAGCATGTGACTCTTGGCTTAGGCTCAGGTCATGATCTCACAGTTCATGAGTTTGAGCCCTGCATCGGGCTCTACTCCAGTGGCTGGCATGGAGACTACTTGGGATTCTCTCTCTCTCCATCTCTGCCCCTTCCCTTCTCTCTCTCTCCAAGTAAATAAACATTTTTTTAAATAAATAAATAAGAAAGGAAAGCTTCCAAATTCATTATATAAGTTACCCTGGTTACACCAAACCCGACAAAGACACACAACACACACACACACACACACACACACACACACACACACACACTGAAGAAAGCCTCAGGCCAATATCCCTGATGAGCACTGATGCAAAAATCCTCAAAATATTAGCAAAGTGAATTCAACTACACATTAAAAGGACCATTCACCAAGATCAAGTAGAATCTATTCTGAGTATTCAAGGATGGCTTACTATTTGCACATCAATAAACATGATATACCACATCAACAAAACAAAGGACAACAATCATATGATCATCTCAATAAATGCATGAAAAAAGCATGTCACAAAAGTCAACATCTGTTCATGATAAACACTCTCAACGAAGTGGGTTTAGAAAAAATAGGTTTCAACGTAAGAAAGATCATATATGAAAAAAACCACAGCTAACATATTCAATGTTGAAAACTGAGAGCTTTATCTTTATGATCAAAGACAAGACAATGATGTCCATTCTTGCCACTTTTATTCAACCCAATACCAGAAGTCCTAGCGAAAGCATTCACCCAAGAAAAAGAAATTAGAGGCATCCATACTGGTAAAAAGGAAGCTCAACTATACTTTTTGCAGATGACATGATACTACATATGGAAAGCTTTAGAGTACCCAAAAACTATTAGGCCTGATAAATGAACCCAGTAAAGCTGCAGGATACAAAATTAATAAACGCATATTGGTAGTGTTTCTCTACACTAACAATAAAGAGGTGAAAGAGAAATTAAAGAAAATAATTCCATTTCCAATTTCATAAAAAGAATAAAATATACTGGAATAATCTTAACAAAGGAGGTAAAAGAAGGTACCTGGGTGGTTCAGTAGGTTAAGCATCTGACTTGATTTCTACTCAGGTCATGATCTCACAGTTCATGAGTTAGAACCCCACATTGTGCTGACATTGTGGAACCTGCCTGGGATTCTCTTTTCCCCTCTCTCTGCCCTCTACCACTTGCATTCTCCCTCTCTCTCTTTCTCTCTCTGTCCCTCAAAAATAAATAAACATTAAAAATAAAACTTAATAAGGGCACCTGGGTGGCTCAGGCAGTTAGGCACGGTCATGATCTTGCAGTTTGTTAGTTCCAGCCCCACGTCAGGCTCTGTGCTGACAGCTCAGATCCTGGAGCTGCTTCAGATTCTATGTCTCCCTCTCTCTCTGCCCTTCCCTTGCTCACACTTTGTCTCTCTCAGAAGTAAACATTAAAGAAAATTTTTAAAAATTTTCTAAACAAACAAACAAACAAAAACTTAACCAAGGAGGTAAAACACCTGTACTCTGAAAACTATAAAATACTGATGAAAGAAATTAAAGATGACACAAACAAATGGAAAGATATACTATGCCCACATGTTAGAAGAATTAATATTGATAAAATGTTCAGACTACCAAAAGCACTCTACAGATTCCATCAAAATACCAGCAGCATTTTTCACAGAACCAGAACAAATAATATTGAATTTGTGTGGAAGCACAAAAGACCTCGAATAGCCAAAGAAATCTTGAGAAAGAAAAACAAGGCTGGACGTACCACAATTCCATATTTCAAGATATACTACAGAGCTGTAGTAGTCAAAACAGTATGGTACTGGCATAAAAACAGACACATAAATCAAGAGAACAGAATAGAGAGCCCAGAAATAAACCCATTCTTATATGGTCAATTAATCTATGTCAATGGAGGCAAGAACACACAATGGGGAAAAGACTTTCTCTCCAATAAATGGTGCTGGGAAAAGTGGATAGCTACCTGTAAAGGAATGGAACTAGACCACTTTCTAATGCCACACACACACACACACACACACACCACACACAACATGAAGACCTAAATGTGTGTTGTGAAACCAAAAAAGTCCCAGAAAAGAATACAGGCAGTAACTTCTCTGACACTGGCCATAGCAAAATTTTTCTAAATATATCTCTAAGGCAAGAAAAACAAAAGCAAAAATAAAGTATTGGAACTACACTAAAACAAAAAGCTTTTGCACAGTGAAGCTAACCAACATCAAAATAAAAAGGCAATCTGCTGACTGGAAGAAGATAATTGGAAATGACATATCTAATAAGGGGTTAATATCCAAAATACATAAGGAACTTATTCAACTCAACACCAAAAACAACAACAACAACAACAACAACAAAATCTGATTAAAAACGGGTCGAGGAGTTGAACAGACATTTTTTCAAAGACGACGTAAAGATGGCCAACAGACACATGAAAGGAAGCTCATCACTCAACCACAGGGAAATGCAAATAAAAACCACAATGAGATATCACCTTACACTTGTCAGACTGACAAAAACAAAAAACAAACAAACAAAGAAATAACAGGTGCTGGCGAGGATGTGGAGAAAAGGAATTCTTGTGTACTGTTGGAAGGAATGTAATTGGCGCAGCCACTGTAGAAAACAGTATAGAGGCTCCTTAAAAAATTAAAAATATAAATACCATATGATCCAATAATTGTACTACCGGGTATGTACCCAGTAGGAGAAGACACTAATTCAGAAAGATATAGGCAGCCCTATGTTTTCTATAGCATTAATCGTAACAGCTAAGATACAGAAACAAGTGCCCATTGGTAGATGAATCACTAAGGAAGAAGTGGTATATATACACAGAAAAGTGGCATATGTATGTATAACGTAATATATAACATACGTATAATGTGACATTCCATAGCCATAAAAAGAAATGAGATTGTACCATCTACGACAACATGGATGAAGCTAGAAGGTGCCAAGTCAGATCACGAATGGCAAATCCCACATGATTTCACTCACGTGTGGAATCTAAAAAACAAACAAACGAATAAACAGCAAAAAGTAGAATCAGATGTATAAATACGTGGAAGAAACTGATGGCTGCCAGAGAGGAAGGGTGTGGGGGGATGGCCAAAATGGGTGAAGGGGAGCAGGAGACACAGGCCTCTAGTTATGGAATGAATAAGTCATAAGAATAAAGGTCACAGCATAGGGAATATAGTCAATGATATCGTAATAGCGTTGTATGGTGACAGATATTAGCTACGCTTGTGGCGAGCACAGCATGACGTGCGGAGAAGTTGAATCGCTAGGTTGTACACCTGCAACTAATGTAACAGTGCGTGTCAACTGTACTCAAACAAAAAAATTTAATTTTTTTAAATTAAAAAATAAATGAATTTAGGAGCTCAGATTATATAGAGGAAAGGAGTGAGAAGGCAAAAGCTGGGAAAATTTTTTCAAAATTATAAAATCCATGCTATATTTTTCTGCCAATCAATAACTTGAAAGGAATTTTTATTTATCAGTACAATTTTTGTCATAACTAATTAACAGACATCCAGAATTAGTAGTGCCTTCTTAGATATGACTATCATTTTTAAACACAACAGTCTGTGGATTTCTCCCAAAATAAATAGTATTTTAATAAACAGATAACAATGGAAAACATATAAGAGAAACTATAATTATTCATGTATGTTGTCAACTCTCAAAGACCTATTCAAACACAAATGGCAAGTGATGTTTATCTATAGTTTTTTTATAGTGTTCTTTCAGGAAAGAAGCATTTCCTGTTATTTCTTTGGCAGTTTATCTGTATCCTAAAACATACTAAGTATGGGTGAAGCCATTCTAATTTAAAACAAGTATATATCTGTATGTATGCCATTTTGTTATAATGACATTCCTATCTACACCTCATTGTTTTCTTTACAACTAAAACCTCAAAAATAAACTGCTAGAGAATGGATAGGTACGTGTATCCTAACAAACTGGAGGTTGTAGTTCAATACAAGGAACCACTTGATGGGTTACCAGTACTGACCGTTGATAAAGTCATTCACTCGGTCCTGACGTTTATTTCGCACAATTTTTATTGTCACCTGCTTAGTCATTTTTTTCATCTTACTTCCCTAAGTTTATTTTCTTATTAAACTTTAATTTACCTTCTGTTTCTAAATTATCAAGTGACATAAATTCCATTAGAAAAAAAAAGTGAGAAAATAAATTACAGGTGGACAGATGGAGGTCTGTCCAGATGGATGGTCCTACTACAGATAAGAAATGGTGAGTCATACAAGAGGGGAGAGGAGAAAAGGAGGAAGCAAGGGAGGAGGGAAGAGGAAGAGAAGGAGGGAGAAAGGAAAGCTGAAGGAGAGAAGGAAAGAAAAGATTTCCATCAGTCACTTGGGGTAATAAAACCTTTGGACTGGATTCAAGAAATGCCATCTAAAAGATCAACGAGTTGCGTGTCTAATACCTTAGTTTATTGTTGCAACAAACAAACTTGGGCAGGAACCAAAAGTACTGCTCGCCCTCTTATCCTCAATTCTCAGCAGATCCAAAATTTAACTTATTTTCCCTACTTCCCTATTTTTTCGTCTGGTTCTTCTGTCCTCACTGTACCCCATATAATGAGATGATTAGAATAATGCAAAATATTTTGAAGACCGTCATAGGAGTTTTGAAGAACAGAGTAAATTCAGGCAAATTACCATTTCTCACCCAGTTTCCTCACTAGATTGCTAGGATAAAATGAGATAATACTTGTGAAAACTCTATTTCCCTGCCTTTCACACAGGAGCTGTTCAGCAAATAAAAGTGTCTTTACTTCCTGTTACAGTCACAAGCCTATTGTTTTTTAACTTCAAAACTACAGAATGTAATTCCTTGTCATCAGTCACCTACGTTGCTGGAAAAATGTATTATCCTGTTTCTCTACCTCAATCTCGTTCTGTCTACCTCTCAACACACCCTTACCCTAGCTGAATAATGGTAATAATTCATTTCCCCAACGCTCTTCTCACGGCGTTAAGCGTTTCTGTGTAAAGCCTGTCAGTGGGTGGTCACTGCAACCAGGTGAATAAAATTTACATTTCATCTCAGATGTGTTTTCCATTTCGGCCAACTCCAATCTGGTCTCCCCACCCTCCCATTCTGACAGGCCCTCTTACTTTCCCTCTATACACATCTCCATCTAGCTACCTGTGAACTCTCTCTTCTCTGGGCCATCCACGTCACCCAGAAGCATTTTTCTACACTTGTCCCTATTGCCTGGTTTCCCCCTCTCTCCTCAACCGACTGTGCAATATGACCTATGCTGCCAACAGGTCACCAAAATATTTTAGTCAGGCCAGCGGAGGGTCCAGTGAGTGTTCCTCAGAACTCAGCTTACTTTTTTTTTTTTAGTTTATTTATTTATTTTGAAAGAGAGAGAGAGAGCAAGAGCAAGCAGGGGAGAGGAGAGAAGAGACAGAGACTCCCAACCAGGGTCCACACTGTCAGCATAGAGCCCAACACGGGGCTTGATCCCCTGAACTGTGAGGACGACTGGAATGGAAATCAGGAGTCGGACACTTAACCGACTGAGTCACCCAGGCGCCCCGTCTTTCTTGGCAGGACTGACGCTGCTCGTGGACACCTCTATGTCAACATACTCTCCTCTCTTGATCTGACAACCCAGTCGCCTAGCTTTCTAATTTATAGGCCACCCCTCACACTCCTTACACCTGGTCCTATTCAGCTTTCCTATCTTGCTGAAGGATCCATCATCAACCCAATGGTGAAAACCAAAACCTGAGATCCAGCCCTCAAACTTTTCTCTGGTTCATTCTAATGCTCACTAAAACAGAAACTCTTTTGAATCAGTAAAGCTCTTGTGAATTCATCCACCTATTTCTGGTTCTGCTGCGACTATCCTAGTTCAACTTCTGGCCTTTTCTTGACTGAACTGTCATAATTGTACCCTGTACCCTCTTATCTGTTCATAAACACTCCCATTCCATTTTTAGCACTGTAGTAAGGATATTAATTTAAAAGTAGAAGGCTGATGATGTCACTATATCATCATGAAGCCCAAATCGGCATTATGAGATCTGGCTGAGAAGTCATAAGCCATCTGCTGGAAAGTAATGAATCCATGCAGTTCAAAAGAAACTGCAGGTATAATACCTCCACTGATAAAGGAGTTTCAGAAGAACCACAATAGCCAAAGAGAATTCTCTCTTTTTAATGTACAGCATAGGGAATATAGTCAGTAATATTGTAATGTCTTTGTATGGTGACAGATGGTAACTACACTTATCACAGGGACCATTCTAAAATGCATAAAAATATCCAATCACTAAGACGTACCCTTGAGCTAGAATATTGTATGTCAATTATACCTCAATAAACAATTGCCATGTATATACTGTACCCCCAAAATACAATTTGTATACTCACATTTCTGAAGTTTATAAAAAATGAATTATTAGGTATTCTCTTGTGAGTTGCTTTTCTCACTCAATATTATGTTTGCAAGGTTTGTGCATATTGATGTACATATTTGTAATCCATCCATTTTAACTGCTATATAGAACTCCATTTTCTGGAGACCTATAATTAATCTATCATTTCTACTTTTGATGGAGGTTTGAATTATTTTCTAGTTTTGTTTTGTGACTATGGAATAAAGCTAAGAACATCGAGGGGAAAAAAAGATCCACAACAGCCAAAGAAAGTTAACTCTTAACGTTCTCCAAGCTCAGAGAATAGTGAAGGTAGACCATCAGGGCACAAATCGAGAAAGACGTTTCCTCCTTTTATCTCCTTATCTTCTTCCCCTTCCCTTATACTCAGAAGCATCAGAACTGCAGCTTGCAAGAAGAAGGCAGGGGACCAGCCACCGAAAGCAACTGCACTCACCTCTTTCTCTCTATTGGCAGTAAGACTGTGTAACAAGACGAGGAGGGAGGGCTGCAATTTCTAATAAAGACAGAAATTCTCTGAATTGGAGTAATGAATTACAGCATGCAGACTGCTTCTATGTCTAGAAGAAGCTGGAAGGCTTTTTATTACCTAAAAAGATCAGAAAACTTATTGGGCCTGACTTAATTTTCATGCACCTGGCAGGAGTCAGTTTAAGAATGTCGTCATGAAAAACCTCGGGTTCTTTTCTAATTATACACGATGAATCTTTCCCGTTCGATGCACCAGTCCAGGGAGATAAAATATGCAGAACTTAGTGACTGAGCGGCAAGTGAACAGGAGGAATCAGGAACCGTGGACGTGGAAGTTGCAGGTCCAGCACCTGTCTTGTGAGCAATTGGACGACCTTGAGATAGAAGCCTTGAGATGAATAGCAAAGCGGAAAGACTGACTGACTCCATGGGCCTGATGAATGTACTGCCACCACATCAGCCCTATTCTTCTCCCCTATAGGCCCATATTTCATAAGAAAGTGTATGCATGTTTGCACATATATCTTCCATTTTTTAAGTAGATTGATATACATACCAGTCTTTCCAGGAAAATATAGGTTTACATCCATTGTTACAGTGTAATTGTTGCTAGAACCTGTTTTGTTCTCAAAGGGGTCTTATTTCTTAGACAATATACATGGCACACGTAACAGAGATTAACGATGCGTGGAACAAAAACTAATATAAGTGTAAGGAGAGATGGACAAACCCAGATGGAGGCACCCTTGTCCCTCTTGTGATAACTCAGAACAGGTAGACAGAAAGTCAGAAGGGACATAGGAAAACTGAACAACACTGTCAATCGGTTTGACCTAATTGACATTCATAGAAAATTCACCATGCCACAGAATATACATTACTTTCAAGGGCACATGGAACATTTAGCAACTTAGAGCATATTCCATGCAAGAAAACAAAGGTTAATAAATTTTAAAAAATCAAGCCATACAAACTACTTTCTGTGTTCACAGTATAAATTAGGGATAACAGAAAAATTTCTGGAGTACCTGTATTTGAAACTTACATGACACAATTATAAATAACCTATGAGCCAAAGAAGAAACCAAAAAGCAAACTAGAAAGTACTTTTCCCTGAATAAAAATAAAAGTACACGTACCAAAATTTGTGGTATGCTGCTAAAGAAGTATGCACTTAGAAATTTATAGCACTAAAGCTATAAAAGACAAAATGTCTGAAATCAATGACATATTTTATCTTAGGAACTTAAAAAAATACAATAAACCCAACCCACACATAAGAAAATAATGAAGAGTAGAATCAATGAAATAGAAAACAAAAATTTTAGAAAAATCAATTAAAAATAAAAAGTTGCTTCTTCGAGAGATCAATGAAATTGATTAGCCTGTACCCAGACTGATCACAAAAGAAAGGGAAACAGAGAGGGGGAAGACACAACCACTGATATCAGGAACAAGAGAGGTAACATCAGGACAGACTCTACACATACTCAAAGGAATAAGGAAATGTGAAAATTTTATGTCAATAAATGCAACAACTTAAAATGAAAGAAATCCACGAAAGGTACAACTACCAAAGCTCATTCAAGAATAAGTCAATAAACTAAGGAGACATATATTACATAAATGGAATTTACAGTTAAAAAGTCTTACCACAAAGAAGATTCAAGGTCCAGATGGTATCAACCGTGAATTCTATCAAATCTTTAAAAAAGAAACAATACTTTTACTCATTTGTTTTGCTTCTTAAATTCCACATGTATGTTGTGCACCCGAAACTAACACAAATAAAAATTAAGAAAACAAATAAGACCAACTGTATGCAAACACTTGGAATTATTCCAGCACAAAACAGGTTGATTTAATATTTGAAAATCAATCAGTTTAATTCATCATATTAAGCAGCTGAGAAAGAAAGCTCATGCAAATTTTTGTCCCTTGTCACATCAAGATCTTGACAAGAATGTTCATAAAAACTTTGTTTGTAATAGCCAAAAACTGGAACAACACAAATTCATCAAGAGGCGAATGGATAAACAATTATGGTACATCTGTACAATGGAATACTAATCAGCAAAAAAAAAAAAAAAAGAAAGAGAAAAAGAAAAAGAAAAAGGAATAAACTTTTCATGTACTCAACAACATGGATGAATTTAAAAATTATTATGCTGGATAAAAGCGGTCAGACCTAAAAGTGTACATACTATATGGCTTCAGTTATATAAAATTCCAGAAAATTCAAACTAACATATATATATATAACAGGAAACAGTTCAATAGTTGCCTGGAGATGGGGGAACAGAAGGAGGCGACATGAGGAAACCTACAAGGGTGATAGGTATGTTCACGACATTGATCATGGTGATTGTTGCATGGATGTGCACATAGGCCAAAATTTATCAAATTCTATGTTTTAGATATGTGCAGTTTATTGTATGTCAGTTACATCTTTATAAGGCAGTTAAAATAATAAATGAATAGATAAGTTTCTGTCTCAAATTCCTTGCTCACTTAAATTCAATAAACTCTTGCGCTAGGTGATACAATAAAGACACTGATGAATGAGATTCAGTCTCTACATAGAAGCTGGTTAGCATTAAACATGAGGGCCAAGGCAGCGGCAGATACAATTTTTATCAGATTGTGATTTGGAGGAGGTTAGAAAGGAAGAATGGGAAGGAGGTAGAGAAGGGAAGAAGGAGAATGAGCAGAAGAAGAAGCATCTGTGCTTTGATTACCCAGGGTAACACGAGGCTCACTTATTGTTCAAGTATATACTAAGTATTTATAATATTCCAGGCACCGTGCTCATCACTAAGAAAATACCCTCACTAAGTAAAATGTATGAGATAAACACACATTTACATCATGAAATTTACAAAAATAATGGCACACAAAAGAGGAAAGAAAGAATTCATTCTGATGGCTTAGATAGGAATGTCTGACCATGACCACGACGATGAAGAAATAAATAAAAATAAAAACATTTCGGTGAGCGTTAAGACTGGAAAACATTGCTCCTCTTATGGAAATAAAAGGAAAAATGTGCTTTGGTGAGACAGTTTCTCTGGTGTGACTGAGAAATGAAAATCCGTCTAGTATGGTTGGCAAATAGGACCCACAACAGAAAAGAAACAGGAAATTAAGCTAGAAATGTGGGGCTGTCATGATATTGTGAAAAAAAACCGCATCCCACAGTAAGCACTTTGGAATCAATTCTGTAAGCATGTGGCTATTTAAAAATGACAGCATGACGACCAATTGTTCTAATCAACTGAGATGGTTCACAAGTAATCTGTTAATTATAATGATCATATCACTCATGTTTGTAAACAACAGTTTTAAAAAGTCAATCATTATTTTCCCACTGATAAATCATACTTAGCAACTAGCTTTCCAAAATTCTTTGACAAGCATGAGGGTTGGATGTGCAATCACAATTGCTGGGTGGTGGAATTTCAATAATCTTTAGGAATCACAGGAAAGTGTCACAAAAGTGAACTATGCACACGGGTATCACAGCTGGACAATTACATGTGTGAATATATACATACGCATAAAGAGAAAGAGGAATCACTGGGATCAACAATGGGGGGCAAGTTCAAAATCAGGTAGAAAAATTCTAAGACGCATCAGGAAAGGATGAATAGATGGAATGAATAACAAGAAAAGTTAACACAAATGAAAATAAAGGTAGAATGTCAACATCTGTGTACAACATGTTCTAGAAAAACAAGGGGAAAAAACAGCTTGTATAAATTATTTGAAGACATATGACCCATTATTCAGCAAAAATTACCCCCCCCCCATACATACAAACATGAACTCAGATCAAGAAAACCCAAAGCGTGCCAAAGAAGTTACAAATAAATCACTATGGACACTTACAGGGAAATTTAATAACAGCAAAGACAAATGGACCATTCTAAATTTTCTGACAAGAAATGGCAGATCATCTGAGAAGGAAAAGCACCACAGCAGTACTCGTCAAGTGACAGTAAATAGGGGGCAGTGCTTAATCTCCTGGTCTGGAGCCACCTGCTTTGAATCCAGGATCTGTCAAACACTAGCACTAGCTTTAACATTAAACAGGATATTTAACTTCTCTGTAGCTCAGTTTCCTCATTTACACAATACAGATCACAGTAATTTCCATGTCATAAGATTGTGGCGACTACTAAATACATTACAATATGTAAAACCCATAAAAACACAGCAAACACATAATAGGCCTTATATGGCTGTAAACTATTCTTGTTTTCAGATTTCTTGGTAGCAATATTTCACGGAGAAATACAATAAAATAACATTTTTTTAAATGCTTAAGAAAAAACAGTCAATGTGAGAATTTTATATCCATTGGGACAATCATTTAATTACAAGGGTGAAAAAACGGAAAAAATATAATACATGTAAGGAAGAAATGAAGATTAATATATCAATATATTATTAACAGCATACAATTATTAATAATTATTAGTCATGCTTTATCCAAAATTTATTGAGAACGTGAAATGCCACGTATTATTTTAAGTTCTTTACATAAATTAACAAATTTAGTATTCACATGAACCCCATGTGGTGAAGAAAGGTTCCCCAGAGGTCACTCAGGGTAGGTCTGATAGGCAATCAGGAGTATCTCCATACTAAGCCTCCTTTGTAGGTCCGTAAATGTGAGACAGATCTTAAATACAAACCATCTGTTCCTTGTTCCCTTTCTGAGTCTTTCCTCCATGAAAGCTTGTTTACAGACGTTATCTCTAAGAAATGGTCCTTGAGTGTGGTTTCGGTGGAGGCAGAAACCTTTCTTTCTAAGGAGTTTGCATTTTGGTTACCTGTCCTGTTGTGTTCTCATCCGCATAAAAAGCCAGTCTGTGGTTGAGTCCAATTATGGATGAAACCAAATATTTCATAACAAAGGACTGGCACTAGCCGGTTGGCACCCGTATGCAAATGTGTGCAAAACACAGAGCTCTGCTGTTTTTTTTGGACAAATCTTGCACACATTTCTCCCAGTATTTGAGTCAGAGCAAGAAATGACTAAAGACAGAGAAAGCAACATGAAAGTTAGAGGCCTTGACTTTTCACTGGTTAAGAAATAACAATCGTTGGTTACCTATCCAGTCCCCTAAGCCTATAATCATGGAGGAAACTTGCCAAGAGGGAAAAGAACAAAAGCTTATGGATCTGAGCATGGTTCCAGTCCTCCAAGTCTAGTACCATAGGCCTCTTCTGGAAGCTGGCCTGCAGTGGCCGTCCTGTAGTCTTGGCACAAGGCTCTGAAGTGGAAGTTCTCTCCACCCAAAGACCAACTGCTTCTAAAACAATTCTTAAGAATTCCTAATTTTAAAATGTCTCAATCCTGCTGTCAGTGGGACAAACCTTGCCTTTTCAGCTGGATACATGAATCTAAGTATTTTCTTTCTCAAGTGTAACCGCTCTTCTAGTGATCAGAAATTAGCCCAGCATTTTTTTATGGTGTCTTTTCCAGCTGACAAAGTCTGAGTTTTTTAGGTCGTGGAGAGGCCACGTGGGAGAACACGAAGGAAATGCCACTCATCCCTGTTAGTACTAAGCCTGGTCAGATTGCCTGAGTCTCTTTTAGTCTCTGCCCAAAGCAAAGTAGAGCCAGAATTGGGGTCGAAATGAGCACCCTGAAAGGGAGGCCTGTGACATACTCTTATGGTAAGAGGCAACGAGTGTTCATTTGAGTGTAAAAACACCACACCTTCTCTATTCTTCATGATCACTGTGAGTAATAGGGACAATAAAATTTCGGAGTAAACATCGAGGCTTTGCAAAGTTCTTTAGTAACCATCCCAGTACACTGAGTACCTCCATTACCAGAGAAATAGTTTGGAAATTCCCCAGATTGAAAACACAAGGTCAAGCAACTTTTTTGCCATGACTAGAACTATACCTTTCCAGCAAACAAAAGTTTCATTCCACCTTGAAAATTAGCAAATATTGACTAGGATATTCAAACTCCATTGCAAGTGGAGTTTGGACCCATTTGTAAGTGTTCTAGGGCACCTGAAAATTACGGTTCTTGTCTACATTCCATCTGTACAGCTTCACCAGAATTAATCTGGTGCAGATGCGACATGCAACCAGAGACAAGCTCAGCAACCTTAATAAAATTTTCTCACCAATGCTGACAAAGTATTTGTCAATTTGTCTTCCTTGAAGCAGGTGATTTCTTCTTAAATGTTTGCCAAGTTTCCAACTGAAGACTTCTTCTGGTGATGCCAAGGTGACAGAGATTATCTTCCCCAAGTGTTTTTTTTTTTTAATCTGCATACTCTAAAACAGGTATTGTGTCACAAAAAATATTCCTCAGTCAGACTCTTGGGGACTTTAAGAGGAAATGAGATATGGAGCCCGTGACAGTCATTTGTGGCAGCTTCATTGATTTTCCCTTTCCTTTTTTCCCTTCAGTTTCACTTGGCGAGAGTTTAGAGGTCCAGCAACAGGACTGTTTTCCATTCCAGTTTTTGCTTGCGTATGAAATCCCTGATTTCTGACTTAAGGCCATTCAGTGAGGAAAGAGCTGTGGTCATCGCTGCTCCAAGATCTACACCTGAATGTTTTCCAAAGGTGTTAAGGTCTCCAATATATTCATCTTTCTATTTGTCTGTGACCATGGTCTCCAAAATTTCTAATATTTATAGTGTTTCTAAATTCCTCTGGTTTTATTATAGAATTTGACATCTTCAAAGCCACAATCAGAATATTCACAGTACCTTTTCCATTGAATTTTATCACATATGAGGTTCCTAATAACATATAACTCAATTGATGTAGACCTGGGAACTCTCAATTAAATGCCCTTAGAACCACAGCAAATTGCTGTAAATCTCCACCTACCCTGCATAGGTTTTGGAAAGCCTTTGAAAATCACTTTCAGACCACATTCGGGGCTCAAGTTCCACCATAAGGGGCTTTTTCTGACCTGGATACCTTTAAGAGCCAATTCAGCTTTCAGAGTGGTTGGCTGGCCAGCAGGAAAGGAGAGCTGGTCAGAAAGAGTGTTGGAGGTAGGGGACAAGGGAGGACCACAGGATAGAAGAAGAGGGAGGGTAAGATCAGAACTTTTAGGTTCAAGTTATGGTTTGGGCAGATCAGAAAGACAGTCTTTCAAATTGTTCATTTGTCTCCTTCACAGAATATTTAGAGAGGCAATCGTAGAATCTGAATTTCTCTTGCAAGCTTTCTCATACCAATAAAAAAAAAAAACACAGGTCATTGAATGTTTGCATTTTTAGTCCCTTTCCATTCTAAAAACAAACAAACAAACAAACAAAAACACTTCTCAAATGAACAATTTTGTTCCAATGAAAGGTTTCCCCAAATGGCCACTAAAGTTAAACTACCGTTGGTAAAACTGTGCCATTTCGGACACAACTCACGTGTATTTGTTACGGTATAAATACACGCAAGAGGCCTTCAGGAGACACACACCTGGGTTCAGTCTGGGACAAACGTGTGACAGTCTGGCAATGGGCCGTCAATCCAGTGGCTTGTTCACCTATGTCCTGGGCTCCCCAACCTATTGGCTTGGTGGTCTCCCCTGGAAGACCTGACAGATCTCGGAAGACACGAGGTTTAGACATGAACTCCCACCCATCCGAGAGCGACAGAAGACCACGAAAAGCACAGTGACCCAAACCAACGTTGTTAGTACTGAGACAGCTTTCCGCCAGGGATGTGTGTCTACAGATAGGATCGAATCACCAAAGAGTCCCTGAAAGGCAACCTCACAGGACAAAATACACTTAGCACTTCAGAGCCTGATGAAGACTGGAACTGAGACCTAATGGGGACACTTACCTCATTGCAGGCCTCAGGGGGGCCCCCCATTTCTGAATTAAGGGACTTGGGCTTCAGCACAAAGGGGACTTTAAATAGGGTCTCGGCGGGACTTCCAGGTTGTTTAGCTCACCAAAGTATCACCGGATAACCCTTCAATAAACAAAAGTCTCGGGCGCCTGGGTGGCTCAGTCCGTTAAAGTGTCCAGCTTCGGCTCAGATCATAGTCTCGTGGTTCATGGGCTCGAGCCCCGCGTCAGGCTCTGTGCTGACAGCCCGGAGCTTGGAGCCTGCTTCGGATGCTGTGTCTCCCTCTCTCTCTGCCCCTCCCCCGCTCTTTCTCTCTGTCTCAAAAATAAACATTAAAATTTTTTTTTTAATAAACAAAAGTCATATTTAGAACTTACTGCATTAAGGGACAGCACCATTGTGACAGTTTTAGCAGTGTCCCTGGAGAGGTCAGTCAGAAGCAGAATAACTGTAGGACTTTGGGGTCTGCACTCAGTAGGTTAAGATGGTGTAGGACTGGGCAGTCTGTGATGTCACCGTTCAGGACTGGTTGACACATGAAGGGGAGGGTCTTGATAAGGAAGCTGTTACTGACAAGAAGGCTGTTGCCAGAGTGAGATTACTGTCTTCGATACACTGATTGGTCGGCTTTTACTGCAGCAAACTGTGGATTTAATCGCTAGTTTGCAATCTTCTCTTTCCTAGGCTAAAGTTTCCTAGAAGGAATAACTAAGTCGCATTGACATAAGTGTGTTTATCGTTGTCTCCAAGTCAGGTTTACAGATGGCCTCAATTCTCAAAGACTCTGATTTTAATGCCAGTAAAAGCAGAATGTCAAACGAAAACATCAGATATTACAAAAAAGGACATATACCAGTAAAAGAAAACAATTTGATTAAAAAACACATTATGAGCATTTCATCTTATTTATTTATTCATTTTATGTGTTTGAGAGAGAGAGAGCAAGGGAGAGGGGCAGAGGGAGAAAGAGAAAGAATCTTAAGCAGGCTCTAATATGGGGCTCAACACGGGGCTCAATATTATGACCTTGGGGTCATGACCTAAGCCAAAATCTAAAGTTGGAAACTCAATGAACTGAGCCACCCAGCGCCCCACATTTCACTTATTTTATTTTTATTTTTATTTACTTTAGAGAGAGTGAGAGCACGAGCAAGGGACAGGAGCTGCGGGGAGGAGAGAGAGAGAGAGGAAGAGAGAGAGGGAGAGAGAGAAAGCCCCATGGGGGCTCAATCCCACAAACTGTCAGATCGTGACCTGAGCTGAAACCAAGAGTCAGATGCTCAACTGAGCCACACAGGCAGCCCCCCCAACACATTTCATTTTAAAATTCGATCTCGAGAACAGAATATTACAATAAGCTCAAACTTAATATCCAGCAAGAAGGGGGCACAGAGAATTAGTTCCCCAAGTCACATAGAAAACCTCAATGCTGGGGCACCTGGGTGGCGCAGTTGGTTAAGCGTCCGACTTCAGCCAGGTCACGATCTTGCGGTCCGTGAGTTCGAGCCCCGCGTCAGGCTCTGGGCTGATGGCTCAGAGCCTGGAGCCTGTTTCCGATTCTGTGTCTCCCTCTCTCTCTGCCCCTCCTCCGTTCATGCTCTGTCTCTCTCTGTCCCAAAAATAAATTAAAAACATTGAAAAAAAAAAAAAAACCTCAATGCAGCTGTAAGGTCAACATCATCTATAGTACAACTAAGTCTAATAAAATTAAAAACTACTAACAAAAACTTCACGTGTCTTTTTCCAATGACAAAAAAAATTTAATAACTTCTCAAAGAAAAAAAGTCAAAAGAAAATTATGGTAAATTTACAACACCTCAAAGAAAAAAGTCGAAAGAAAATTATGGTAAATTTACAGCTCACCACAGAAAGCAAGAGCCAAATGCAGCACGAAAAGGTAAAACAGCCTGTCCCCTTCGACCTTCAAGGCACTCTTCACCTAATGCACGCTGGTCTTCTAAGACTGGTCTTTCTTTCAAGTGTACTTTTTGCCAGCATTTCTTTTACTTGAAATAATAACAGGGGTAAGAAGATAACATTTTTGAGAAGAAAAAAGTCTGTATGTGCTTCCTGCTGTATTTCATATAAAATAGATCATACCGTTAATATGATACATTTTTAAAATATGTTTTCATCGTTGATTTGCAGTCTCCACACTATGCCCTGCCCTAGGAGTGTCCTAAATGCCTGAGAGTCTCAATGTGGTGGCCCATTAGGGTCCTCAGTCCACATCCTACCCCAAACCAATTAAACCAGAAACTCTCAAGGGTACACTCAAGCATGTTTTCGAAACCTCTGATAGGTATTTCAAGTGCGAAGCGGAGAAAGGCTCTCAGAGAGAACGGTCAAGAGAAAGCTCCAGCTAGGACTTCGATCCTACTCCCGGTCTGACCTTGCCTCCTCCTTTCCCACAGCTTCATCAGTATCTGAAGACAAAGAGAGCAAACTGATGAAATAGGAGTAGAAAGACAGCAAGAAGAATATCCCAAAACATCCCACTATGCCATGATCTTGGGCTGACTCCCCGAGTGTTCCCAACATAATAGAGATAAATAACAAAGCTCCGATCTTGGGCACAGGAAACCAGCTTCACAAATAGTGGGTAATGTGCATGTGACTAACACCAGTGCACATGAAAAATTCTTGAGGAATTTAGTTGATTTTTTTAATGTTTATTTATTTTAAAAAATTTTTTAATGTTTTATTTATTTTTGAGACGGAGAGAGACAGAGCATGAGCAGGGGAGGGGCAGAGAGAGAGGGAGACACGGAATCTGAAGCAGGCTCCAGGCTCTGAGCTGTCAGCACAGAGCCCGATACGGGGCTCGAACTCACGGACCGTGAGATCATGACCTGAGCCAAAGTCAGATGCTTAACCGACTGAGCCACGGAGGCACCCCTGTTTATGTATTTTTGAGAAACAGAGACAAAGTGTGAGTGGGGAAGGGTCAGAGGAAGAGAGGGAAACACAGCATCTGAAGCATGCTCCAGGCTCTGAGCTGTCAGGACAGAGCCGGATGTGGGGCTCAAACCCACAAGCCGTGAGATCATGACCTGAGCCGAAGTCGGACACACAACCATCTGAGCCACCCAGGTGCCCCGAATTTAGTCGATTTTAAGTGTAGTGTGAGTCAGTAGTCATTTGGCTGCCAGCAAATTAACTCCACCGGAGGCTGGATCAATAAATGTATAACGTCTGGACAGAGAAGACTCTGTACGTGCTCACGGGAACACTTTAAGTACTGAGTCATGTTCTGAGCAGCATACTATATGAAGAACATGGAGAATGAGATTAAGGTTGATGAGGGAACTTGGAACTGTCATCTTCACAAAAAGGATATTTTGCTGGGAGGAAAGCTAGCATAGGGAAAACATGACAGATGTTTTCAAAATATTCAAAGAACTCACATGTGGAAGTTAGATTAGATTTATTGCGTAAAGTCCAGAAGTCGAAAGCAATGGCTAGATGGAAGGAAATGCTTTTCGGCAGTGTTGGTTTTGCAAAGGCACAGAGGACTCCCTGTCCCGGGAGCTATTTGAGCCTTCAAGTATGCAATGGGTGAGGGCGGTTTCCGAACTTGCAGAGAATTGAATCAGAATTGAATCAGATAACAGCGCGTCCTCCATCTAAGATTTTAGGATCAGTGTACTGAAAAGTAGCTCGGGCTTCTGTTCTGAACACTGTTGAAACCCAGTAGCTTGGTCATCAGCAGCCCGTCCACTCTGCCCCGAGGAGGAAGACACCAGGGCAATCAGCCCCACAACGTGATTTTCCCAATGGGGACACGCAGTGACTTCTCCGCACAGGTCACTTCCTACACTAGGATCAACACACGCGGCTCTTTATCGCTCCCTTTCCCATTTAAACCCAACTTCCCTGCAGAAACTGACGCCTCGAGACTTTGCTCTCCGCGAAGACTGTGGCCCTCCATCCCCACCCGCCCCAAGTTTGGGATTCCAAGGGGATCATTAGCATTCACCCCCGTAGCCTGTCCTGCACTCTGAGCTCTTGCTGCACATGAAAGTTGCCCAGAGGAGGGGAGCGAGGGGGCGGCGGCGGGCTCCGAGGTCCCGGCGGGGTCTCCGCCATTGTGACGACTCTCTCTCTCTCGGACCTTCCGGAGCCCCCCGGGGGCACTTTGCAAACCTGGAGCAGGAGGGCGGGGGGGGCGCGGAGGGCGAGGCGTGCCGGTGGGCTAGGGGCAGGAGCCCGGGAGCCGCCTGCCGAGGACAAAGGGTCGGCCTGCCTTCCCCACCACGCCGACTCGGTCGCGCTCCCCCTCCGCCCCGCGCGGCCCGCCGGCCCCGGCTGGACTCGCCCCACGGGCCGCGCTCCCGGGAGGGGGGCGGGGGGAGGGGACGCGCGGGGCGCCGGGGCGGAGGCGCGGGGCCGCGGGGAGCGCGCGGAGCGCTTCCGAGGGAAAGTGAGAGGGGAGGGCGGCCGGGCTCGGCACGCTCCCTCCCTCGGCCGCTTTCTCTCACATAAGCGCAGGCAGAGGGCGCGTCAGCCATGCCCTGCCCCTGCGCCCGCCGCAGCCGCCGCCGCTCGCCCCGCGCTCCGGAGCCGCCCGCGCCGCCGAGCTCCCCCGGCCTGGCCGCGCGGCGCCCCGCCGCCCTCCTCCCGGCCGCCGCTCGCTGCACCGGGGGAAGGGGAGGGGAGGGAGGAGGGGGCCGCGGGCTCGGGGGGGTGGGGGGGCCGCAGGGGCCGAGCGGCGCCGAGGGGGTCGGCTTTGCCCCCCTCTAGCCAGAAAGCGAAAACAGAAAGGCGGACCGAGGCGCCGTCCCCCACCCCCCCCCCTCGCCCTCGCCCTCGCCTCACCTCGCCGGCTCCGAATGCGGGGAGCTCGGACGTCCGGTTTCCTGTGAGGCTTCTACCTGACCCCGCGCCCCTCCCCGGCCCCGGCCAGCACCGCGACGCGAGGCGTCGGGAGCGCCCAGCCGCGGACCGCTGCCGCCGCCTCCGGCCGCCCTCGGGGGGTCGCCGGCGGCTCCGCGCGCAGGGAGCGCAGCGTCGCGGGGGCGCCACGCGCCCACCCCGCCCCCACCGCGGCCGGGCCGCCGCGCTCCGGGTCCTTCCACCATGCACTTGCTGGGCTTCTGGTCCCTGGCGTGTTCCCTGCTCGCCGCTGCGCTGCTGCGGGGTCCGCGCGACGCGCCCGCCGCCGCCGCCGCCTTCGAGTCGGGACTCGGCTTCTCCGACGCGGAGCCCGACGCGGACGAGGCCCAGGTAGGTGCGGGGCCGGGCCGGCGGTGGGGGGCGACCGCGGGGCGCTGCGGACCCAGAAGCCGCGCCGACCGTGTGTTGCTGTTTCACCTTCGGAACGTTGCCTCCAAAGTTATACCGAGTTATACTGCACGCTTCCTGGGAGAAAAGTTTTGTTTTTGTTTTTGCATAAAGTTGTTACTAAGTAGGAAAGCCAGAAAGCCTGGTAGACGCAGCCGCTGAGGTGGGGGGGGGGTGGTAGAGATCGCGGAACCTGCTGGGGAGCAGTCGTCCCCCGCGGGTGCGCCCAGCGGGCTGGAACCCTCCCCGGGAGCGCGGCTCGTCCGGGTCCGCACTGCTCTTTTCCCTCCGGAACAGATTAGTGGGAGTCCCCTCGGCTCCTGGGGCCAGGACGACCGGTCAACCGAGGTTCATTTTCCCGGAGTGTTCCCCTTAGGCGGAGCACCAGGCGATTTTAGGATAATGTGGAAGGGATTTAGTCACCGGGGCTTGAGGGCTCAAGACTTCAGAGTCACTTGGAGAAGTTGGCCAAACTTGAGCTGCAACAGGATCTCCCGTAGATCACGATCAGGCATGACTTTTCAACTTCAACCTCTGCGTTGCTGAAATCTGGTCCTGAAAGTCCTGAACAGTAAGGTGGATTGTTGTTTTGTTGGGTTTATGAAATAGCGGTTTAACCCTTTGCCGGAAAATGTTGCCAAGACACTTTGGAGACATTCTGATTTTCAAAAAGGAGTGACCGTAGGTGTGCCCGCTTCTCAACTTGCTTTTCCAAAATGTGCGCCTAAAAAACGTTCAGATCTGACATTAAGGATGGGTAGTATTCGTAATAGAGTTGGGAAGTCCTGAAGAACTTTTTATATTACACATACTCTGGGACGTCCCCGTTCAAACATGCGCAGTACCCCTGGCTGGGTACAGAATGCGGAGCTTTATTTCAACCGATGGCAAGTGGAGAGGTGCCCATGGTGTGTGACTATCAACTGTGAGTTGACTTGATTGAATGACATATGTTGAATGTGCAAAAATTGAATTGCCTTCACAGTTATTTTGCAATACGTTTTAAGATTGAGAAGACTAATTAAAAAAAAAAAAACTACCTTTAAATTTTAAATTTCGGGGTGGGGGGGAATTGAAAAAAAAACCGGAATCTGTCATTCAATATAGAAGTCAAGGAAAACAACCTTGCGAATAAAAAAACTGTTAAATTGCCGAACAGAGTGTATTCTAGGACTTGTGAAATTCCCACTTAACAGTGGTAGAACTATTATCGTGAGAATGTCTTCCTGTGCTTAAATGCCACAAAAATGTAGCATTAGACCCACTAACACTTCCTGTAATTGGAATGCCTGGAGTTTCATGATATCGACTCACTTTCTGTTTCTGCAAAGTCAAGCCATTAAAAGTATCATTTAGTAAGGCAACACCCGGAGAGGTGGCTGGTGAAAGAGACCACGTAACCTGTTCCAGAGCAGGTTATTGCCTGTGATTACTTTCTTGAGTTTACAGTAAGAAAGTGTGAAGAAGGAGGTAAAATGAGAAGTCTTGCCCGGTAAGCCAGAAGCCTGTACGAGAGTCACTCACCGGTGGGTCGGTCGTGAATGAACATGCCCCTGTGTGCGCATGCGTGTGTGTTATACGTGGGCGTCCCGTTGGAGGTTAAACTTGTTGTTAGTCTTCAAATCATCTTCGCTGGTGATGTAATCAACTTTTTCTTTACTGTGAAGAAAATCTTTATGCATTTTTATTTGCTTTTCATACTTAACCATCTTTTATATCCTGTATGGTGCACGTGAGTTGACATTCTGTATGTGATACGGACTCTTTGTCACTTGGTGAAACATCATTTTAGGTCTCTTGAGTTCCACGGCCCACAGGGCAGTATATTATGCATGCACTAAAGTGTTCCTCATTGGTCGAGTAGAGGCTTGACAGGGCGTGTGTCATGAATGCCTTCAGTGAATTGCTGTGTCCCTGCCATGAAACTCCCAGAAGACCTGGTCCAAAGACTCCATGTCTCTCCCTAGTGGCCTAAACAAGTGACTCACAGGGATGGAAACCGTGGAGAGGGAACTGATTGTTAATTTCCTGTGAAATACCCATATCCCAAGAAGAGATTTCAGAAGGTAAATAAGGAACACTGAGTATACAAAATCTCCAACAAATGCAGGGTTTTGGTTAATTCACATTTAGGAAGTAAATGCTTTTGTAATGTTTAAAAAATACAAAATAGCTCACAAACTATAAACAAAGCTTAGCCATCCAGTCCTTCACCCCACCCACAAAAGCACACAAAAATCGGGAGGTAAAATCACAAAGACAAATGAGATCTCCTTGTTACTTGACTTATATTTGCATTTATTAGGTTCCTCTAATTATCCGTGGTACAGGAC
The DNA here is from genome assembly GCF_018350195.1 of Panthera tigris. Taxonomy (NCBI): domain Eukaryota; kingdom Metazoa; phylum Chordata; class Mammalia; order Carnivora; family Felidae; genus Panthera; species Panthera tigris. Next base: position 8,363,326 of record NC_056663.1, on the reverse strand, counting down.
TTACTAAAAGATCCCAAAATGTTTCCCTGAAGGACAGTAGTGCAAGCAAGCCAACATCAGAAAAGTGAGGCAAACACAGTTTTGCCTATTATATAATTAAAATTAACTAGGCGTGATGGGAAAAAGAGGAAATATATAGAATTATCGTCCAACTAAAAATAAAAAACTGCAAAGCCTAGAAAGAGCAACTAGATTGCTAAATGAAATTATTTGCCAACATGACATTGCACAGAGTTCACTCTGGTTGGATGAAGTTCAGGATTTTGATGTTCAAAGGAAAAACTTTATAATAATAAAGGAAGAGTTATGTGAAGTATACTTTTATTCCAAAAAGTGTTGGAGTGTAAGTACCTAGATCCTTATATATTTTTAGAGTAATGAATTCAAGGAGAGCATGTCTTATGTTGCACATGCCTTTGTTAAAGGTCAAAATCAACAAAAGAAAGCTTAAAGATTTATAATCTTGTATCAATTAAGTGAATAATCTAGAAGATCTGTTATTCTTGAGTGTCAAAATATAACTTCTGTTTTACATAACTTTAAGTATCCCTACTTTCTAGTTTAAATGAAAAAAACAAGATTAGCTTAATATTAACATGAATTGCTTTAATGAGAATTGCTATTTTAAATTCAAATACTGGAAGCATATATGGTTTATGGTGTCTATCACAAAAAAACTTCCTAATATTGGCAACTGGTTTGTAACATGCCAGGTTTTCTGTCTCTATTATTTATAATTCTGCGTACTTTTGTACTTGTTTTATTTGCATTTACGGTTTCAAATTAATCAGTGATGATGTTTTTCAAAATACTATCTGTATGTTACTCGCATGAGAATTCCCTAGAAGTCTTTAATTTTTTTCCTCTTACCTGAGACCAGCCAAATCTCTCGGTTTGGGTCTAGGAATATACATTTTTAGTGAACATTCTAGATTACTCTCATACACAATGACAGTTTTAGATTCGTTGGTTTTACCATCTTCATTATATAACTGTTGAGTTTGCAAGGTAATGTGTTAGGGACTGAGCATCTTAAAAGACATAAGACATTTTCCTCTCTTCAAGGAGCTTACAACTCATGTAGAAAAAAGAAAATCTTAAGCACAAAAATACTGTGAGATACCAGGGGAATGGTACCAAAGCATTGTCTGTGTCCCGAAGTTGGCACAAGACACTCAGGCATGTGGCCTGGTTGGTCCGAGTGCTTTGACATAAGGCTGGACTTGGGCTAACAACTCGGGTGAGAATTTCTAACAGATGACTACATCAAGCACAGGAATCCCTTCGTGTTGTGGATGGCTTGAGAAGGTGAGAAGGCAAGGGGATTATATAGCGTAACAGCGAAGAATCGTAACTATGAATACGTTTTTAGAGGTGACTGGGGCTGCACTGCATAGGGCCCACGCCAGTTGAAGGTGGGTCATGGAGGGTGATTCGTGCACTGAGCTCCCGAAAGACACAGGGAGCAAGAAAAGTATTGGAACCATTTGTGGGATGTTATTAGAGATCACAAAGACTTCTGGGGACGTGGTCTAGTGACCAGCAATACTCTAGAAGGGGAAGTGATGAATAGGGCAGAGTGGAGGCAGTGAGACTAGCAGCCAAAGCTGTCACGGAGGAAGAACCCATAGCTTTGGTGACTGATTTACAAGAAAGCTTAGGAAGTGGAAGAAATGGACCTTGGCGTCAGTGTTTTCATCATAGGACAATGTTGGTCCTACATGCAGGATTAGGGCGTCGCAGAGAAGAGCAGAGGCTGGTTTTCATGGACCGTTGATGGAGGATGACGGCATTATTCTGTAAATCACTTAAGATTTTACTAGACTTCAGACTCTTTGGAGAAGCAAAATAAGCTTTACACATTTACATCCTATTAAAGGAAAATAATTGCCTGGGATCAACAGGACTTAAATGGTGTAATATCCGTAAAGTATTTGAGCATTTGACAAGTACTATTACAATCCCAAAAGGAAAATTAACAGTATGCATAGTCTACTGCCCTGCATTCAAAATAAAGAGGCAAATTTTATTCCACTGAATTAGGCCATAAATGCAACTATAATATGTAGTCATGGACTTGCAGCCTTCTCTGGGCTTCATGCCTCAGTACCCATGACATTTCCTGATGTACTGCAAATGTCCATACTTTCTGGCAGCAATCTTTAGAAAGGAGGTTCGGTAGTAAGGAAATACATTTGTGAAAGTGGAAACCCATGAATTCTCTTGTCTTCACTTCACTCTGCATCAGTTTATGGCGGGTGCCTGGAGTTTCACTCCCTGGAGTCCCTTTCTGAGGAGGGCAAAGGAATACATAATGGAAGGATTGGATTGGGTTCTTGCAAGCTTCCTGCCTTATGAGAGATTTCTGACCAAACTCTTGAGTGATGCTGGGGATCTATGGTTTGGGGCATAAGAAACTCAATTCATCCTTCACTTCTGTGTTTCCACTTCTGTGTAGTCTTTCTTCTGAATTGTGAACACCTGATTGGCAGTCATTTGTTCGAGAATCAGTTATCATCAAAATTGCTTCATAGGAAGCAGTTACCGATATCGGTGGCATGGCTTCCAGACCAGTGGGTCTCTATTCTTGTCCTTCTGAGTTGATCTGAGAAGGTGGAGGGTGGCGGACTGGGGAGGTGTCTTTCTGGCCTTCCAGTTCTGGAGCTCTTGATATGGAGGTCTTGGCCTCCTATCAACATGGGACCAACCAGGAGCTCTGTCTCATAGCTCTTTCTAGGGTGTTTTGGGACACAGGGGTGGTGGGAGAGGAAAGATGGTTTCCTGTGCCCCTGGCATCGCTTTTGTCTTTGGCAGCTATAGTGGTATTCACAGGTTCTAATTGCCCCCTGGGTACCATACATATGTCTGAATATTGCATAGATGTTTACATCATAATTTGCTTTCCTCTACGACATCCTCGGTATCTATCTATCTGTGCCATGCACTGTGCTGAGAGCTTTACAAGTTAAGTTTGTTTTTCACACATCTTTTAAATTTTTTTTTTAACGTTTATTTATTTTTGAGACAGAGAGAGACAGAGCATGAACGGGGGAGGGTCAGAGAGAGGGAGACACAGAATCTGAAACAGGCTCCAGGCTCTGAGCGGTCAGCACAGAGCCCGACGCGGGGCTCGAACTCACGGACCGCGAGATCATGACCTGAGCCGAAGTCGGCCGCTTAACCGACTGAGCCACCCAGGCGCCCCTGTTTTCCACTACATCTTTATGAGATGGATGTTATTCTGACTTAGCCAGGAGCAAGGATAGAGCTTTTTTGTTTCATTTCTCGTTTTACTTACTTTTTAATTTTTTTTACATTTATTTAGTTTTGAGAGGCAGAGAGAGATAGAACATGAGTGGGGAAGGAACAAAGAGAGGGGGAGACACAGACTCTGAAGCAGGCTCCAGGCTCTAAGCTGTCAGCACAGAACCCTATGCGGGGCTCCAACCCACGAACCATGAGATCATGACCTGAGCCAAAGTCAGATGCTTACCCGACTGAGCCACCCAGGGACCCGCATTTCTCGTTTAAAAAATACTTACATGGCATATGTTTTAGAAAAGTGTGATAAGGGGTTTGGGCCTTCTGGATTTATGAAAGACCCATGATCATATATATATTCCTTTCTTGTTGCAGCTGGGTGCAGGAAGGCAGAGAGAAGAGGTACTCTGCCTACCCAGTTACTTTTATTTAAGTCCTGATTCCCTGCAGTTAGACAAATCTGAAATAAACCTGTACTTTCTTCCAGGCCTTACCATATGGTGCCCCTCTGACCAAAGAGCCATCACAGATGGCCTAATCCATAATAGGCTCGTAAGAATGACTGCGTAACAAGAATCTTCACCAGAATTCCTGACAATAATCACACAGTTTTTCAAAGTTGCACTGCTCTGACTTCAGTGAAGGATTATGGTCTTACCTATGCCAAGCGACCTTTCCAGGAATCATTGGATTTGGAGAGAACAAACTGTGGTTGGTGGAAGCATTACAGGCCCTCTGACTTCTGGGCACCCATTGTCTTATCCTGTACCAGTTACATTATTTCTGGTAGAGGTGCAGTCAAATACTACCTGGTCCTACGTTTTGTTGCAGAACGCACATTTGTAAGTGCGACTTGTATACATTTTGACTTAAGTATCATTGAGTTTTCACATTAGAAATAACAGATGTAGCAGAGAACTTCAAACAAGGGATGATAGTTCAGTTAACTTATAACGTAATTCTACAATTTACATTAAAGGGGCGCCTGGGTGGCTCATTTGGTTAAGCGTCTGACTCTTGGTTTCGGCTCAGGTCATGATCTCACACTTTCATGAGTTTGAGCCCCACATCGGGCTCTGTGCTGACAGTGCGGAGCCTGCTTGGGAATCTCTGTCTCTCCTTCTCTCTCTGCGCCTCCCTTGCTCAAGCTGTCTCTCTCTCTCTCTCTCTTTCAAAGTAAATAAGTAAACTTTAAAAAAAGTGTTTAAAATTTTCAGTAAAAATTATAGGTTTGTCTGGATAATTGTTTCTTCTGAAATTTACTCGTGTATATTCAGGTTCCTATCTTTAGTTGATTTACTCTTTTTCAGAATTTGTAGTTTAACTGTTAGAAGAAGACATTGTCTTTCTTGGCATTCATCGCAAGAGTCAGTCAAATGGATGCCTGGAAATGCCTTTTGCCGGTAGATTCTTACTGTTTTCTGGTACTGATCGTGAGCTAGTGTCTTTCAAAGTGTTAGGAGGCTTTCATGAAGTTCTGGAATCCAAAAGCATTTTCATAAATTATTTGGTGCTATGACCCTGATATAACATAAGGCTATGTATAGTATTTATCCTCTGGGTTTGAATATTTCTAAATTTCATTAAAGAAATAGTAAGGTGTTCACTTACGAGATGTGTATACATATACCCCGGGCTTGCTGAAGAATTCTGGGATCTGAAGTTTGCGCAGGCTCCAGGACAAGGGGAAGGGATTGGATTGTCGAATGATTCTTTTCCAAAGGCTTCCCCTAGTCCCCTGATCACCCCAGTGGTCACCTGGAGGGGATACTGAGGTACTCAGGAAGGAGGCCACGGTGATGCTGCTAACTCCGCTTGCCCGTTAGTATCAGGTTTATGGATTTCTTCCTCCAGATTCTCCTATTTAGATTGACTTCAATTCAGGGGCATTTTAATTAATTCTCACTAGTAGCAGCTTCAGTCGTAGGCAGGAAATTACAATGTGGTGAGTGATCACACAACTCAGAGTGAGTGATTCTTGTCTATAACAAGCATGTGATCTTGTGTAAGGGACAAGAAGCTTACTCATTAAAAATACCAGAAGTGGGTTACACTGGAAACGCAGACAGTGGAAGAGCTATTGTAAGGAAGTCTCCTGATTTACCAGAAGTTGTCGAGTGAGCCCCGGAGGCTGCATGGACAAGCATGGGAAGGCCGGACTGGTATGAGGTCAGCTGTGCAAAGCAAGTCGATGGTGGTTGCAGAAACAAAGGAGGGGATTTCACATATTGAAGTGTGAGTGCAAAGTACAAGTCAGTCTAGTCAGCAGGGTGTTTGGGGAGAAGGGAGTAGACTGTCCAGAGCTTTAAGGGAAACAGAGGGGAATCTTGTAGAAGGTATAAAAAACCAAGGAGCAGGACCTAAGTTTGGATCTCGGTTGACACAACAGGAGCCACTGAAGATTCTTGAGTGATAGGCTGAAATTGGTGTCTTAAGGAACTTAATTTGGCATCATTGTGCAGAAGTATCTAAAAGAAGAAGACTAGAAGGTGGCCGCAAGGTTCCCCGAAGCCATTATCAACTGCAGACTTCCTTGCAGTGTCTGTCAACGATTGCTGTTCTCATTCTGTGGGCCACCCATATATGGAATTTGAACTCCACTATATGTTCCTGGTTATTTCTGATGATGATAGTGATGACCACTGCAGATTTATGTAAGCACCCACCCCTGCGCTATCTGGAAACATTTATAAAGTATATTAATAACAGACATTTTCTCTATTATGGCTCACATTCCAAACAGAGCAAGTAGTGTAAACAATGGTCATGCTTAGATACACACACACACACACACACACACACACACACACACACACTACCCCCCACCCTTGTCCCTTTCTGTCACCACTCCCCTCCCTTTAATCATTCTTCAAACTGCCAGCCATGGCTTCTGTATTTTTTCTTGCCTAGCTAAATATTTTCGGACAATCCATTGAAAGAGAATATAAAAAAAAATCAGAGTATATGATATTATATTCTCCACAGTTTATATACTGATTTGTAGTTCAGCTGACAAAGAGCAAGAAAGGGAGAGCAAGAGAGAGAGACTGATAACTCTTAAGTGTCCCAGCAATTCCTACCCCCCCACCCTTTTTTTAAGATGGCTCTGTGCCCACTGTGGGGCTTGAACTCCCAATCTGAGATCAAGAGTCACATGCTCTACCAACTAAGCCAGCCAGGCGCCCCAGCAATTCCCACTTTTTAAAATCTGCTTTGGGTGCCTGGGTGGCTCAGTCGGTTAAGTGTCTGACTGGCTCAGGTCGTAATCTCGTGGTTCATGGGTTCAAGTCTGGCATCGGGCTCTGTGCTGACAACTCAGAGCCTGGAGCCTGCTTTGGATTCTCCCTCTCTCTCTCTGCCTCTCCCCCACTCATACTGTCTGTCTCTCTCTTTCTCTTTCAAAAATAAATAAACATTAAACAAATGTTTTTAACCTGCTTACAAGTATTCCTGCCAACAGTAAGACTAGAGGGGACAGCCATAAGCTATCAAATTCTATAACTTCTTGTTAGATAGATGGGTTTCATCGTCAGAAACACATCATAGACATAAAGGCTGTGGTCCTAGGCCTAGGAAGTAACTGTGATATTCTTCCCAGTGATTCTCCAGCACCTCCCACCTAGTTTATTACATTTTTATTATAAGCTTACAATTTTCCTGATTTCGAAAATATGGGAAGAGGAGATAATATTGATATTTGATTTTGAGACCACTGAGTCCAGGAATAGGGGACGATGGTCATCGTCTGAAGTGCCCTGCACTTAAGTCATTTGGTGAAAAGGATTTTGATACACACAAGACTTTTACAATGCCGTATCATTTCACATGACCTCATCCTGAATACTTTCAAGGCTTAAATACTTTAAAGTTCAAATCTCTGGTAAAGAAACAGACTAATGTTGCCACTTTAGTGTGTAAACCTCTCAAGTCTTTATATTATTACCTGGCATGAGAGAAATAAAAATATACATTCTAAATTTATAGGGAAACCTTTCCAGAATACCTAAAATATTAAAAGCGGAGTGTCCACGAATAAAACATAAAGAAAATGTCATGCCAGCATGTTACCTGCAAGAGGGAAGCTTGTGTAAATTTGTTTAGGAAAATGTACTAGCCCTGCCTCTCTGGGGCAACCTTCCAGACCGGCAAAGTCTGTCCGGTCGGTGCTGTCATGGAGATGAACCGGGGAGTAGACACTTCACTTCGAGAGTAAGCGTGGTTTACCTGAGGACCCTGGCTTGCTCGCGGTAGCTGATTTTGTTCGATGGTTCTGTTTGCTGGCCTGCCAGTCAGTAGACACTGAAGTTCTTGGTGCAGCCTCTTGGTGCGGATGGGGGTGAGGAGTGTTGGAGGTGCACGAGCAAGGAAGGAAGAGGAAATTCATATAAGTGGGGTACACAGCTCCTAGCTCCTCAAGAGCTAATGCTGTATTTGTTCTTCATTAACATCTTGAAAGTACACTTCCTTAGGATTCCAGTACAGACGTTAGCGGAAGTATTTTAGGAACTTCTGACCAGATCCCGTATTTCTAAACTGAGAATGTTGTCCTGACCCAGTCCGGACCAAAAGATTAGATGCTACTTAGGCACTCAGCCTCCTTGTAACTGAATAAAGAATTAGATGACATATTAGCTATAGAAATCCGTGCATATCTATGTAGATTAGCCATTCAAGTCTTTATGCAGGTACGGGTATCCCCCTCTTTTAAAGTGAGTTGCAGGGGCGCCTGGGTGGCTCAGTCGGTTGAGCGTCCGACTTCAGCCCAGGTCATGATCTCGCGGTCCGTGGGTTCGAGCCCCGCATCGGGCTCTGTGCTGACGGCTTGGAGCCCGGAGCCTGTTTCAGATTCTGTGTCTCCCTCTCTCTCTCTGACCCTCCCCTGTTCATGCTCTGTCTCTCTCTCTCTCAAAAATAAATAAAAACCTTAAAAAAATAATAATAAAAAATAAAGTGAGTTTCATATTTTTATTTCAGGATCAGAACTATGTGTCATGATATAAAATGCAGCTTCATATGTAAGTGCCATTATATGCCCTATTTTCAAATTTAAATTTTGCAAATTTAAATTTTAATGTAATTTTCTTCACAGTAACTTTTATACAATTTTTTTTTTCCCTGTTAAAAGGGCTGTGGCTTATATTTTTGGTCAGAAACAAGATTAAAATAGCATTGCATATTTAATATTCCTTTATATGTGGAGGATATGTTGTGTGATTAGTAATACTTTCGCTTCCAACTTGCTGAAGTACTTGAAACAGATGAAAACTTTCTGAGAAGAAAGAGCAGACTTTGATATTGTAGTTGTTTAGGAAAAGTCTTACATATATATGCATGGGGAGCCACACTCCTGGGAACTGGCTGGGAGCAGGGAAACTGACTCCTTATCACCTCCTCAGCCAGCTAGCGGTCAAAGGTTTAATGTCTTTTTTTCTGAAATGGCAAAAATCATTACCTTACTAAAAAAGATGTGTTGGTAAGAGCCCTATAACCTTTCCTCAAGAAAATAGCGCATTTTCTTTTCTTTGTTTACACTGACATGGAGCCTTTTCTTCCAATGCTCACCTCCCCCCCCACCCCCCCAAAACAAATGGTGGGTGGGTAAACTTGACAAATTAAATCAGACTGAAATCTGAAAGAAAATAGTCCTGATTCTCTTGTAACCAGAGTGACCACACATCTGCCATGAATCTTAGGACTGAATTCCTATAATCTGTGAAAGGGGTTGTTTTTTCCTTTCACTCAGAGTTCCTTGGAAGTAGCCGGTTAATATCAAATACCAGATGTGATGCTGTTTTAAACCACTGTGGTTTACTTTACTACGGTTAGCATTGCCTCCATGGAATATTTTTGATTCTTTCTTTATGTTTGCATCTGCTGTGTATATTTCGTTACTTTATCCTTCTTAAAGGCCTCTTCCAAGTTTATGTTTTGAAAAATGGAACACTTATGGAGGTTCATGTTTGCTTATGGGTCATGACACTTAAGACTTCCCTAAAACACAAACTAATCCTTTTGTCTCAGAGCCAGATTTACGTTTTGGGATGACAGTGAATCATTGTTTGTTCTCTTTGAATCCTAGGGCTTAAAAAAAAAGAATTGGTGTCCATCCATGCCAAATTAGAATTTTACCAAGGTCAAAATTACTCGTGAGTCATGACCATTACACTTAAAATTGAGTAATTTGAAGCTGCTTTAGATACACAGATTAAGCAAATCATGATGTCATAAATTGTAGCACAAATGATTTTTTTCCTCCTAAATATTGGTAGCCGGGGTGGGGGGCTGCTCTGTTGAGACCCATTCTGTTTTACTTTAGAAAAACGCACCTTTGTGTCATGGCCACAGGAGCGTAGCATAATGATATTACTGTAACCTAGCATACGGTGACACCCGCCTTCGTGAATGGAAGATGAAAAGATTTAAAATTGGCGTTCCCTTTCTGTGTCACGCTTATCTGTCAGTGCAGCCTGCAGTTTCTTCTGGATTCTTAAACCGGGGCCAATGTTAGTGTGACTGCCTCAAGCTTCCTCCAGCAGAAAATACCTGAAATTTTGCCGTCGCAGGTACCAAGGTTTGCTGTCGTCGTCGTTGTTGTTTTTAAATAAAGGTGTTCTTGACATTGATTTTGACTTTATTGCACCTCTGTAAGGTGTTTGCGGTGTGGTAGGAAGGAGAACAAATATGCCTGATTTGCCTTAAATACCCTCTTACGACTGACTGTGGGTTTTCTCCTCCCAGGAGTGTTTTAGATAATTATAAATTGGACCTTCTGCCCCCAAATTAAAATGGTAACTTAAACACTAAGATATCCATGTGCTAAAATTGAATCTGTGACATTCAGATGAGCTGTATGGCACACCATATGCACTGTGTGTTGCACGTAAGCGTTCTACACTTGCTTAGCCAATGGGTTATAAACGAGTTGTAACAGCTGCGTCTGTGCAATGCCAAGCACTCAGGTGCCATTAGTCTGAACTTTAGGAGTTCCAGTTAAATAGTGAAGTTTAAAACCTTTCCCTTTTTAACGAAATGTCACCAACCTGTCATTAAACAAGGACTTCCACACCCGTGAGGAACAGTGTCGTTTAGACCTAATGGTACGCGAATCTCTGAAGCTGTGTGATTTCGTGAGCACCCTGGTGCATTGTTTCTACCCGTATTTAAGTTCAGTCTTTTCCAGAACAGTTTCTGCCTTTCTAACCCTAAGCCTAAACGATTACCATTTTAGTTAACTAAATTCTGTTTTGTTTTGTTTTTTTCTCTGGGTCCTTTGCTGGACCCCCTGACACGAGTTGGTCTGTCCCAAGGGCAGAAAGAACATGTTGTAATTCCAGGATCATGGGCTCCCTTGAAGGTTACAAAGACTCCTGATTAGAGAGTAATGCTTCACTCTAAAGCAACGTATCCCTCTTGATAACATGCCCTTGGGTGCTGACAGACATGGGACCATTCTTTCATAAACCAAAATTACAGACACATAATAGTCTTCCTGATAAATTACATAATCTTTCCTTTTCCTATATTCCATCTTTTTACTCTAGTATATTTTGCCATTAACTATTTTTCAACACGCTTTAAACAACTTCAGCTCATTACAGAATAACTATGTCTACCACTGCCAAGAGTCATTGTTTATACCGCCTTGTACTTCAGTCTATATATAGCATTCTACAAAGAAGGTCAACAATTTAGTGAGAGCAGAATTTCTTACAGTACATTTAAATTTGAACTTAATTTCTTTTTGGAAAATTAGGCTCCAGGCTCTGCCATCTTTGCACCTCAACACATCTTCCCACTATTTTGGTGCATAAATGATGCTTTTATATCACAGTTGCTTCCATTTTAATGTAATAGTAGCTGGTTGTGGCTTGGAAAACTTAGTACATACACTTCTTCCATGACTACAGAAGTACACATAGTATGTAGGTCGTATGTGCATCTAGGGTGCATTTAACATGAGGAACCAGAATTCCTTCCCAACTTTGGGTGCTTTTTCTTGTGGCAATATATATAAATTTATAATTTTGTTAAACTGGTTTATGCTGTTGCTGCAATGTGCAATCAGAAAATTTTCCAGGATATATCTGGAGTTTATGAGGACAGCAGGAATATTTGAAGACGAAACACTCTCAGGAAATTGGGAAGGTAAGTTGCTACACATGTAGAATGTAGAACAGACAGTGTTTTGGGCGAGACCAGATGTTTCACAGCAGGGAGTGAGAGCACGGTTAAAGTATATTTGGGTCATATGTAGCTATCAAAACCCGACTTCACTGAGACTGGGAATTAAAGATGAGTATAGTTTAGATTCACCCTTATAAGTCTTCAGTTCAACAAAGTAACTTGCTTGCAGGGCCAGGTGATTTAGTCGGAATTATTTAATTAGTCGTTCTTACTTGAATCCGCATTTGATCGTAATAGATGTCATAGCGCTAAGTAATTTGGGATTGCTAGCTTAATGATTGTTGAAGAACAAATACTTGTTTTCTTTGTGTTTTTTTTTTAAGTTTATTTATTTTGAGAGAGAGTGCAAATGGGGGAGGAGCAGAGGGAGAGGGATAGAGAGAGAATCCCAGCTCATAGTCAGGAATCTTGAGTTCATGACCTGAGCTGAAATCAAGAGTCTGACGCTCAACCAACTGAATCACCCAGGCGCCCCTTGTTTACTTTGATGTAGGGCACCTTAAGGAACACTTTTCCCTCTGGTAGCATTCTTTTCTAGAAGGGGACCGTTCACTTACTTTCTTTGTGTGTGTGTGTGTGGGGGGGCATTCTCTTCCTTGCTTCCAATTATAATTGTGAACAAATATCAGTAGAAATTCCATGTAACCCAGTATGGATTAGTTATCGAAGCTCACCAGCAAATGTATTTACCCTGAGAATACAGTCGGCCACAACTAGACCATTAGCATGTGAAGTCATATTGTCCCCTGTTGCTCATGCATTTTTTTTCCCCTTTTTATGTACTGTTCTGGCTAAAGTTCAGTATTTTGGTGATTATAATTGTGGGCCGAATAAAAATGTATTTCATTTTGAATTGTAAACAGAAAAGACATCAAGTTCTTTGACTTGAAGAATTAGAATTTGAGTCTAACTTTGAGCTGAGAGAAGTCAAAGAATTAGATTTCTAGGCACATTCTGACTATAAAATGGATACCTTACATATACCAAGAATAAATCATATCCGTATCTGTTACTTTATAAAATTGATTACTTGGTTCACTAAGTAGTTATTGCCTTCTATGTGTCAGCATTTATGGTATTAAGTAAAATCTGAGGAAAACAATTCTATAAGATTCCAAGATGTAAGCTTTTATGTGCTTAAAAGTTTCATATATAATAGTGACTTTTTTTTATGGAACAGTTTTCATGTACTCGGTTAAAATTTATAAACTTCTTTTCTAGTGTTCTTTGTAGGTGGCACTGGCATAGGATATTCTGGCCAATGAAGTATAAGGCAGAATCCAAGATTTATGGGAAAACTTTCACTTTTCTGATAAAACACTGCTTTTCTTCTTGTTTTCTTCCCTGGAAATAAGAAAAGTCGCTTAAATTTAAAAATACTTCATACTTAACAAAGAACACTTTTAGACTTGTGTGGACTAAAATTTTTTAAATTATTAATGTAAGCATGTGACTGTGGAGTGACTTTCTAAATTTGTACGACGTCCTCAATCTGTTGCCCCTAGACTTATAATAATTTGTATCTTTATATCCAACATTTTTTGCATGACTGATGGATTCTCTTAAGATGATATTTATGTTCATATTTTGTAAATACTTTAAGCCAGCCACATCTGAAATAAATAACAATTGTGTCTATGAAGACAGGTACACCTCCTGTCCCTTCTCACCGTTAGAAGTATTAGTAGCTTGAGAGTGACTCTGGACCAACTCTAATTGTTTAGAAAATGGCAGCTAGAGAGAAAATTCTCATGGGATTTAGAGAGAGAGAAGACTGGATGAGAAGTCTCAAATATGAGGAAAAGATGTGCAAACAAGGAAGTATTTTCATATCTTCATTCAGATTAATGAATAAACACCTGGGCTGTGCAAAACTTGTGTTTGATTCCAGGCCTTTACGAGCCCAAATGTGTCATCGGAGCATCAAGATGGGAAATTAGGAAAGCATGCTAATTTAAATTTAAAGCAGCTGGAAATACAGTACATGGCATAGAGGCCCATCTTCACATCTGTCAACAAGTGCTTACAGATGCCACATGAATGGCTTTAAGTGCAATTATAAAACCCAATGGAATGTTCAGAGGTGCCTCCAAGAATGTGATTGGCCAACGTACAGGGTACTCATTCCTAGGAAAAGCTCTGTCCAAGACAAATTTGAAATGTGTACAATCCCTCCTATAGTGATATACAGTTTCGGCTTAATGTTTGGGGGAAAAACATCAAATTATAAGAGATATATTATGTTAGTTGACTTTTCTTTGTGTTTTAAGTTTATTTATTTATTTTGAGAGAGAGAGAGAGACAGAGCACGAGCAGGGGAGGAGCAGAGAAAGAGAGAGAGAATCCCAAGCAGGCTGCACACTGTCAGCACAGAGCCTGATGTGGGGTTTAAACTCACAAACCATGAGATCATGACCTGAGCCAAAACCAAGAGTCAGATGCTTACCCGACTCAGCCACCCAGGCGCCCCTTAGTTTACTTTTTCTAATAAAAGTTTATTTATAAGCACAAGCACAACACAGTTCTCTTTCAGTTAGATTTTTTTTTCCCTCAGCTGAAAGATTTTGGATCTGGAGCTCACAGGCCAGTTGTAGCAATCTGCAATGATTAAGGATTTCATACTTGACTAGCCCTTCTCCCTGAAAATTACTGGCTCCCTCTTGGAGCTGTGGATTTATTAACTTCCACTCCAGGGTGGGTAAGTGTCCTAAATTCACTTCTGCCACGTTATTTGCCATCTAGGGGACTGTTAGGCTATCGGTGGGTCAGCCAGAATCGTACGGTGGACTCCCTATCTATGCTCAAGGCACTTTGACCATATCTGGTCATTAAAATCTGATCAGTCGTGGTTCTAGTCTGAGGCTAAACCAGTTGATGGCTAGATCCTTTTACCTGGCAATCTAGAGAATACAAATCAAGACAGTCATATGCAGGAAGCAACACGAAATAAAGCATGCGTTCTAATGCTTTTCCCTTAAAACGCAGTATGGACCATGACGTGTATTTTTACTTACTAAGTTTCTTATTGGGATATTATTTTAATTTCTAGAAGTGGTCATACTTTTCCATTTCTCACTTCTCTGATGTCTAAATTTTCAGTTTTGTATTCTTCCATGTTACATGCGGTAGCCGTTTTATATCTGGAAAGATCATTTTTGTTGCCACAAAAATAAGTGTTTGACACACCCCACACATGTAGACTACCGGAATAACTCAATACAGGGACTGAGTCGCAAGCAAAAGTGATTCTTTGATTTTTTTTTTGTTTCTCAAGTTATTCACTACCTATTACTTTCTGTCACATTTAAAACCTAAAGCTCATAAAGTTAATTTTCACAATGATCACTGAATGTAGTAATTCAAAGTATCGATGAGAATTCGTATTTAACAATTTCTCCTTAATTAAAAATCGTTTGCTTAACTATACCTTAAATAGTCCTATGCGATACATTATTCAAGAGTTTTAGTCAATTGCATGTTGTAAATCAACTGCGTATTGTGGAGGACTGATTTTTTTATTTTCTTTTTTCTGAGCAGTGTGCTGGGAACAAGGCTATTCCACAAGCAAAGGATACGTGCTTATCATTATTCAGTCTTTCTAAAGAAGTGAGGTTGTCTTAAGTGAATTTTCTGGACTCCTGCAAATTAGCACTTTTAAGTATAATACATCATATTTATATTGTGTTGATTGAAGCAAGTTAAACATAACCTCGTTTTAATAATTGGGCTATAAAGGGGCGCCTGGGTGGCTCAGTCGGTTGAATGTCCGACTTTGGCTCATGTCACGATCTCATGGTTCGTGGGTTCGAGCCCCGCGTCGGGCTCTGTGCTGACAGCTCAGAGCCTGGAGCCTGTTTCAGATTCTGTGTCTCCCTCTCTCTCTCTGCCCCTCCCCCACTCGCGCTCTGTCTCCCTCTGTCTCAAAAATAAATAAACATTAAAAAAAATTACATTAAAAAAAGAATTCGGCTATAAAATAAAAATTACTGCTACTTCCCATTTTTCTTCCTACCACTGTTATTTACCACTTCTGTTTGCAGGGTCCTTTGCACCTTTTAAAAATTTGTTTTTATACTTGTCTTTTTTGTTTCCTTTCCCTAATGCTTCTGTACGTCTGTTCTTTGATGGAAGAGAGAGATTTTTTGGTTTTTAGCTTTGGGTTCTTTATTATTATTATTATTATTATTATTATTGTTAGTGCCATACCATCAAAGAATTCTATTTCAGCCTCTGGTGATCTCGCCAACTACTCTGAGAATATCAGTTAAAGTGGGATCGGGCCATTTGTACCAAAACTCTAGCTCAGCGGCTTAAGCGAATTTGAGTTTCCTTCTCTCCCCAGCGGGCAGTTAAGGGCTCGCGCAGCCAGGAGCTCCACGGGGCTGTCCGCGTGTCAGCCCCTGTGCGCTTCCCCTCTCACGGCTGCAGCAAAGCTGCCTCCTCCCAGCCTTATGTCTGGTCTGGAGGAAGGAAGGATACGGAGATGGGAAGCGGACGTCCTAACAGGAAAGCAGCAGCTTGCTCAGAAATCCCTGGTAGATTGGAACTTACACTGCCCACAACCGTCCTGTGGCCATCTCTAGCTGCAAGAGAGGCTAAGAAATAAAATCTATGCACCTTCAAGCAATATTGGAACTCGCTCCCTAAGGAAGAAAAGGAGAATGGATTTTGAGTAGCAGTGTTTGTAGCGTGGTATCAGTATGATTTGTAGCTTTCCCCCTGAAATTTCTCACGTTTTTCCTCACGCCTGCAACATCGCTGTGTCCCTTAAATACTTACCTGAAAGATTAATGTCACTGAAGCGTTGATTTTTAAGCAATATGAATGTATCACACGAGACCTTTCGACTCTTCAAAAGATTTAAAAATCCAGTTTGGAGGGGCGCCTGGGTGGCTCAGTCGGTTAAGCGTCCGACTTCGGCTCAGGTCATGATCTCGGGGTCTGAGTTCGAGCCCCGCGTCGGGCTCTGTGCTGACAGCTCAGAGCCTGCAGCTTGCTTCGGATTCTGTGTCTCCCTCTCTCTCTGACCATCCTCCGTTCATGCTCTGTCTCTCTCTCTCTCTGTCTCACAAATAAATAAACATTTAAAAAAAAATCTAGTTTGGAGAGATAGTGCCTTTGAAACATTTATAGAACATGAGAATTTAAACTTGCTAATTGTATTGTGTCAAAAGTAAGTGCAGTAACAGAGAAGGGAAAGACCGGAAAAATCTAGTGTTCTTGAAAAATACTCGAGGGGTGTGGATTTCAGTATAAGACAATACTACCGCCCCAAGTAAATATAACCCACTTCATTTAAAATTTTTTCAGTAATATATTGGTGTCGATTTTTCTTTTACTCTATATTTGCTGTGAGGTTGGACACGGAAACATTTCAGATTTGACGTGGCTTCTTTCTGACAATGGAGACATCACCATTGCTTAAGGCATGAACTTAACGTGCTCAGTCTTTCCTCTCCGTGGAGCTGTATTGTTTGTGAGGCCAGCTTGGTACTGATGGAGACGTCCCCTGTCTCCTTCCCTCACACGGTTCTGCTGGAAGAGTGGGGCACGGCTGCTGTCAGATCGCAGCCCACTCCAACAGAGTACCATCATCCCGACTTCACTGTGTTGATTTACAGATCACACCCCCGAGATAAGGACGGAAACTAGCCCTGAGACGGGGACGGAGTCAGTGGCCTCACCCCCCCAGTAAAACGCCTGGTACGGATCCGGCTGTGTTGTCCTCACACAGGACCAGGTGGGGTGTGCACGGCATGACTACCAGATGTGAGCATCTTCCCGTGTGTTCTACGATGCCACCCTGTGGATGGCGGCCGGGCAGGGAGAAGGCGCTCACCACATGGAAAAACAAGATGATGTATTAGGCCTTAGTGGAATTCTCACCGCTTTTATTGAACTGTCTGTCCCGATTGCTTTAAACCAACTCAGGAGAATGTCTGTTGGCGAAAATAGGAGCTCAGTTGTTTTTCAGGGGCAGTGGTCCAGAGGACACGATAATAGGAATAGATAATTCCAAAGCTGAAAATACATTAGATACATTCTTATTCTCTGTTTGGAAAGTCTGCCTGGAGACTTTCTGCCATTGTGCTGTCTCAGGGAAATACCCTATTCAGGTCACTGGAAATAACATCTCAGGTTTGAAAAGAGACTTCATACATAGCCAAATAAACTGGGTAAATATGTTTAGAAAGTCATTCTAGTGACTAATATATTAGAATGTTTCCACAATAATAATGTTGGTGATGTTAGGATTTATCCTTTTCAATGGAATGACTTGTCACATCTGGAAAGAGACTTTATGGGTAGCTAAATATACTTGCTAAATGTGTTTAGAAAAGATTTTTACTATGGGCACCCGACTGGCTCAGTCGGTTAAGCGTCTGACTTCGGCTCAGGTCATGATCTCACAATTTGTGGGTTCAAGCCCTGCATCGGGCTCTGTACTGACAGCTCAGGCCCTGAAGCCTGCTTTGGATTCTGTTTCTCCCTCTCTTTGCCCCTCCCCTGCTTGCTCTCTGTCTCTCTCTCTCTCTCAAAAATAAACATTTAAAAAAAAGGTTTTTACTAACAGTTTTGTTTCTGTTTTTGTTTTTTTTTTAAATAGCTGATTAATTTCAAGCAATAATACTGATTGAAGTCTTTGGGTAGCCAGGGGTAGGAGTTACTCTGGTTTTGTTAGTGTAGTTCTAAATATTTTCAGTTTGATGAGAAAAAAGGAATAAGATGTACTTACAATTGGAAGTTTGAATGTTTAAGCTAGGTGAATTTTGTTTTTCAGAATGACTGTTTCTAAGATCATGTGTAATTATATTTTTTAAGTTGCCTGAAAACTTATTTTCTAGTAAGTAGATGTTTCTTCCCAAGCCTTGTAGGAATATGTTTTATATATTTTGTAAACATATAAAATTTTCTTTTAGCATAGGTTAGCATAAGATAGTAATTTGGGGGAGTACAGGGACCCAGATTTGATTCCCAGTTAATTCAAGTAAGCCTTTTATAATCCTTTCATTCTGTTTTACTCTCAGAGAACATAGGGTAGTTGAAACCACTTGGACTTTGGGGTCAGAATTGAATTTGAAATTAGCACTGCACTTTAATAGCTGTGAGATCTTAAGACTCCTGAGTCAGGTTCTCCACTATAAATTGAAGGAAATAGTGTATTCCTTACAGCACTGTAAGAGAGCTCATGTAAAGCAGTGCCTCATGTTAACTACTGATAAAGCCCTAGTTCTCTCTCCAGGCCCTGGAAAAATATTTAACTCCATCCGTGTGATTCACACTCTTGCCTTCAGAGTCCTTAATTAATGTTTTGTGATCAAAGGCCCACAGATGGAATAAAGTTCATCTAAACATCCATTTATTAATGGAATATCTACTGGCTAAATACTATTAATTAAATATAAATAATACATTGCTCTTTGCAAGATACCAGTGATCTCCATGTTGCTGAAGCCAGCGAACCATCATCAGAACTTTGTGTTCTGTGTTCTTTTCTGGGATGGTCAGTCAGATGTGGCCACGAGAGGAGTCACAAGAGAGACGCAAGAAAACAAAGTCTATAATACTCACAGGAAGAGCTCCCCACAAGCCATGCGTGGCCACAGGGGAAGATTTTGGTGAGGAGGCAGAGAGCAGGAGTGAGGCAAAAGCAGAGTTTCCACAGGAAAGGCATAGCAAGGCATGGTGAACCGGTTAGGGGTTAGGATTGGCTGGTCTGAAAAATGTCAGCGGGCTCTACACTGGAGGGGTGGTCCCAGGTTGCCTGGTAACTGGCCTGGGGGCGTGGGGGACGATGAAGGCAAAGAAGAAGTGCCTCAGGGGGTGTAAGGGCCAGCTAGAGCAGGTGCGCCTCTGGACTGGTGAGTTTGCTTGTCAAAAGCATGCTCCCAGCTGCAGCCCTTGAACCTCTAAGAATTGGCCAGCCTGGGAGGGGCGGTCTGTCCCTGCCAGCCAGCGCCGGTGCGGAAAAGAGAACCTGAACTACTGGCCGTTCTTCTTCCTGGATTTTTAATACCCAAGTGCCCCCAGCCCCACCCCATGCCCTCTGTTCTGGTGTCCACTCTCTCTTGGTGACGCAACCCAGGCCCGTGGTTCTCAATGTCCCCCAATAGTGTCTTCAGCCCAGATCCCTCTTCTGAACTTTCTGAACTTCAGAACGTAACCAACTCTCTTCTCATCTCCCTGTTTGACATTTCCACTCGGACGGGTGAGAGACATTCCAAGTTTAACATATTCAAAGACTGATCAGACTGATCAGACATATTCACCCCTGATCAGACTGCCTTATCCACAGCTTTTCCCTAACTCAGTCAGTGGCACCAAAGTGCTTCAAGATGGACAAGTCAAAATGTAGGGAGTCATCCCTGACTTCCTTCCTTCCTTCTTTCCTGCCCCAAATCCAAATATGGGAATCGAGCCTGCTTGGCTAAGCCTTCAAAGTATATCCGGAATCTAACCACGTCTCACCACATCTACTGTGACCTGTCCTGTTCTGAGCCACGGTTGTGTCTCACGGGGATCACAGTGAGACAGTGCTGTGTTCTCTAGTCTCTCTGGTTGTATCCTTAACCCCTTCATAGAGTATTCGCAACGGAGCAAACAGAATAATCCTTTTAGAACGCAAGTCACATCACAGCCCTCTTCTATTGAAGGCCCTAGAATAGCTCCCTATTTCACACAGAGCAAAAACCAAAATCTCTGCAAGGGAATAGCAACCAGGATTCTAGAAATGTTTTAATCGAAGAGAATTTAATGAGGATATGTTTAAGGAGGTGTGGGTGTTCAGGAAGTACCCAGGGCCTTAGCAGCCGTGGGAAGCCCTAAGCACCTGGGTCCTGCAGGAGCAGGGTGAGGGGGTGGTCCTGGAAGTGACGGAGGGACTCGATCTCCAGCAGGATCTGGTGTGTGGCAGGCACACAGGCTCATATCTGTGGTGAGGCAGGGACGTGCAGGAGGAGAGTAAATGTCCCAACCCAGTTTTTGTTCACATCCTGGTCAAACGCTTGATTCTGTCACCCTTTTCCATTTTAGCCATTCTGGTTATTACATAATCCTATTTCATCGTGGTTTCATTTTGCCTTCCCATGGTGACTGTAATGAAGCTGGACACGTTTTTATAAGGGTTTTTGTTTTTGTTTTTGTTTTTGCCCATTTTGGATATCTTCATTATAAAAATGCCTGCTCATATATTTTGCTCATTTTTCTGTTTGGCTGTATATCTTTCTTTGCAATTGTTTTTTCTATTGTTTATTTTAGAGAGACAGACAGACAGAGTGTGAGAGCAGGGGAGGGGCAGAGAGAGAGGGAGACACAGAATCCCAAGCAGGCTCCAGGCTCTGAGCTGTCAGCATGGAGCCCTAAGAGGGGCTTGAACTCATGAACCGTGAGATCATGACCTGAGCCGAAATTGGACGTTTAACTGACAGAGCCACCCAGGCACCCCTCAGTTGATTTTTAAAATAAATATATGTGACTGGATACCAGACTTTTTTAAGATATATATTTCAAGTATTTTCTTCCACCTACTACTGGCCTTGCTTTTTTATTTCATTCAATGGCCACAGTTTTCAAATTTTAATCGTAGCGTGATTTTCCTTCCTTTTATGATTAATGACTTTTATATCTTAAAAAGAATAAATTTTTTCTTAAAAATTTTAAGGAATCTTTGTCTACCCAGTGTCATGAAGGTATTCTTCAAGAAGCTTTAGTGTTTTTACCTTCCACAGATTTATAATGAACCTGGAATTATTTGTACAGCAAGAGGAGTATGAGTCGGGACAAATATTTTCTATTTAGATATCTAATTACCTCCGTGTGTTTTACCACTGATCCTTGGTGTTACCCTTGTAAAAGTGTTCTCTCTATACATACGCAGTTCCTTTCCGGATTGTCTGTTTATTATTTCACTCTATTTGTCTTGTGTTAGTGTTGTGTGCATTTTTTGTTTGTTTGTTTCCTAGAAAGACTCGATATATGGTACAAATATTTCCAGTTTGTTTTGGATGTTGCCTTGACTACATATGTTGGAATTGCATTGAATCTGAAGATGAATTAAGGAAAACTGGCATATCTAGCAATATTGAGCCTTCTATTTAGGTTTTTAAAAATTTCTTTCAGTTGTACAAAACCTTTTTTTCTTTTTGTGTAGAGGTTTTGCACGACTGCCTCGTTGGTGCCCGGGTATTTGACATTTTGATGCCACTGCAAAGGGGATTTGCCTTTGCATTCCATTGCCTAACTTTTCCGGGTATAGTATTCTACATTGGCATTTTTTTCTTTACCTATTTTATTTTTTAGCATTTGTTTATTTTGAGGGAGAGGGGAGAGCAGCAGAGAGAGAGGGAGAGAGAACCCCAAGCAGACTCCATGCTGCACATGGAGCTCAGTGTGGGCCTTGATCTCATGACTATGAGATCATGACCGGAGCTGGTATGAAGAGTCTGACACTTACCTGACTGAGCCACTCAGGTGCTCCTATCCCTGTTTTAAAGATTTTTCTCCCCCGGCCCTTGTTCTGATTTCATTGTTTCCACTGTCAATGTTATTACTCCTTTGAACAAGAAATGAGCTTCCTTGTTGGCTTTTGGGGTTTTCTGTTTTTGGATTTCAGTAGTTCTGTTACACTTTTAGGTCTAGCTTCCTTTGTATTTAATATGCTTGGAGTTCATAGAAATTCTTCAGTCTGTAGCTTGACTGTTTTTATTATTATTTTGGAAAATTCTAAATCATTTCGTCAAATATTTCTTCTGTCCTGTAGTCTCCATCCTCCAATTGAATGTATGTTAGACATCCTCACTGTGCCCTCTATTTCTGCATCAAATTTTTGTGTTGTCTGTGTCTATTAGGCTTTTCCTCTAGTTTCCTGTGGGGGTTTTCTACTGACCTATCTTCCAGTTCACTGATCCTCCCTTTGTCCTAATACTGTTAATCCATTGTACTGAGATCCCTGTGTTTTCAGTTAGTATGTTTTACAGTTCTCAAATTGCTGTTTTTTCTTTGATAAATTCAGTTTCCCTGATAACATTCTTCATCTTGCCTTCTATGTTCTTACCCATACTAGTCACACATATTGCAATACCTGTTTCAATATCTGGCTTATCTATGGTTTTATTTTTATTGCATACTTTTTCTGTGATTTTGTTTTCTTCATCTAATTTGCAAGTGTGGTTGAACATTATTGATTAAGTGCCTGGCATCGGATATGAAGAGTTAAAACTGAATTAGGCTTGTTCTTTCAGAGAGGGTTTACTTTGTCCTCTGCTAGTCAGCTAAGATGGGGACAGGCCACCCCAGTTCAGTCAGAGGGTGGCGTGCCTAGAGGCTTGTCTGCAGTCTGGGTGTGGGTCAGGCTGCTGTGGTTCGCCCATGCTCCAAGGGAGTACACTCAGGGGATTTATCTGGGAGCCATCGTTGCTCCTCGGTGGGTCCTGAACTCCAACTGTGGTTTCTGAGCACTGTGATACCGCTGAAAACACCCCATACTTTTCAGATTTTTGCTTGGTTACTTTGCTTCTTGCCCTGGACAGTTTGAAAATCTTATCCAGTGCCCCAAAAGGAAAACTAGAAATGTCAGATTGCTTCTCTTGTCTTACCGTCTCTCAGGATGTGAGCCCCTCCAAGCCTGACTTTCCCTGCAGGCCCAAACTTCAATGTTCCCTCTTTTCAACCCAGCAGATTGCCAGAAGTCCCCACTTTTAACTTCTATGTTGCTTTTTGCCCGAATGTTCAGCCTCTTACCCATGCGAGGACTGGCATATTATCCAAGGGTAGTGCTGAAAATGTCAGCCCAGCTTTCTGAGTTTTTTCTATCCATCATCCTGACTCCTGAAGCCTTGGCCACCTCTGCAGTTAGATATTCCAATATGCGTATGCTGTCTTCAATTTTATCTTGTATGTTCTAGTCCTGAGCAGAAGCTGCACCCATGATGGTTACAAGTGACATTCACTAAACAAGCCATCTTAATAATTATCTGGTTAGGATGGCTCGGTGACTAAGGGAACAAAGTTTTGGATAGGTTTGTGATTTGAATTCCACTTACTGTGTGAAATACCTACCTAGTGAGAGCTCAGTTTTATCACCTGTAATCAGAAAATCAAAGCTTTTTCATAAGATACTTGTCCCCTTAACACCAAGTCTCTGTAATTCATCCGTGGTAACATTTTGTACCTGTAGTTCTTTCATCCCCCTCCCCCCCCCCATTTTTCAACGTAGCGAGATTTTAGTGTAAAAATATCCCCCAAATATGTATTTTTCTATGAATAGAAATATGTTTTCTGGTTTTTCATTTTGGACTTTTTTTTTTTTTTTTGGAACTATATCTAGGTGGATTGAGGATGAATTTCTGTAGAGCAGATTTGTGTTTGCTGTGTTAGGCACCTGTGGACATCATAAATAGAGACCACTTTCAAAGGTAGATTTGGTTAAAGTCTGCTTGAACTGCACAGGTAGATTTTTTCAGAACACAGACCACGAGGAGAGCTCTTTTATGATCACCTCACAAGGAAGAGAGTTCTTCCCCTCTTTCACCCGGAAGAAATGTTGAGGTAGCAACTCCTGCTGTCTCCTGCGGCTTTCTTCTAGTTTGCCCTTGTACTGAGGGGACACTGTAGACTTTGGGTGTTCTAGCTTAATACAGGAATATTCTATCAGACTTCCAAATCCAGGGGAGTTCTTGGCTCTGTCTTCTCTGACACGATCAATCTCAAAGCCCAAGTTCACCAGCCAAAGCACCTGTTTCTCATTCCAGAGTGAATATGACTTGAGTGCTTCCTTCATCTGTGATTTCCCTCTTTCACTTCATTTTTGGCTTCCTAGGAATCTTTACTTTCTTACCAGACTTTCACTGTATATGGGATGCACACACACGGACACTTTTATATGTACATAGGTCGGTCGGTCGGTTGATAGATCCCTTTTTAGAAAACATCTCTTCTACCAAATGGTTAGAAGTAACTAATTCATTTTTATAAGAGATTTTAGGATTGTCCTTAAGACTCGGTGATTTTAAGGACTTGTGTTCTGTGTCTGCTTCTGATACCAATTCTCAGCGGTACCAGCTGCACAGCCATGGGCATCTCTAGTCATAGGTGCAGGGTAAGATAGACAATTTTCACTTCCTTCCTAAGCTTAGTTGGTACAAACGCATGGGACATTGCTTGGTTATACTGAATAAATTGATTATTCTAAATAAAATTAATACACAGGTCAGAGACAGCTGGACTTTACTCACTATCCCTCTCTTACCTTTGTCTCTCTGCCCATATTTTCTTCTCAGACTGATGATGTCCTCCAACTCTGAATTCTAGTACTTTCTTTCACCCCATTTATACTCCATGCCTTTCTCTCTCCCCGTTGATCCTTCCATCTGTGTGTGATGAGCCTGCATGCCCCTCCCTCTGTATTATTTGTGTGTACCATAAGATATAATTAGCCTAGGTGCTAAGTATGTGTTTATTTTTCTAATGTTATATGGGCATGTATATAATGTGCACAGGGAATCTGTCTGACAATTTATATCAATTCATTGTTGTCCTTGATGTAGTATTCAACTTTATCAATTCCTACAATCTTAGTAACTCTGTGGCATAGTTTTGTTTTTGTTTTAGGGATCATCTATAAAAACTATGTGTTTGCTCCCCAGAAAACCTCCATGTGTATATAGTCACTACAAATGATAGCAGCTGTTTTTATATTCACCGATACTAGGTTAAAGATAGTTTATATTAGAGTATTCACTGATATTTGAGGGAAAATGTCCAGCAAGAGGAAATAAATACATTTGCTTCTCAATTGTGGTATTTAATTTCATAGAAGTTTTAGGACACTTCCATAAAAGCACTGTGATCATGCACTAATTTTTATTTTTCAAAAACTGTCACTTGCTTTTGTTAGATCAGTAGCAGGAAAACACAGAACTTTTTCACTTTAGGGAACAGACCATTTTAAATTCCTGGGAGGCCTAGCCTTGCTCACTGGGCCAGACACACAGCACGCCAAACTTGTTTATGCTGACTTTGAGTGATTTTACCGGGAGCAAAACGATTGCTGATACGATGAGTAGTAATAAGCTTAGACAACATCCTAACTGAGATTGATGCCATCTGGAGCCGCCTCAATGTGGTGTTTGTTCAGTTCTTTAAAAAATAATTCTTTGTTTTGGAATCCGCAGATTATTAATGAATGGCATATTTCTGGGGGAATAAATAGGACTTTTTCAAACCCTATGCATGGGAAAAAATTGGCCAGAGAAAATGATTCTTTCATTCTGTGTTTCACAGAGAACTTGAGGTTGTATGAAAAAAGGTCTGGAGTAGACTGCTGAGGGGGGCTGTTGGATAAGAAAAGGAAACACTGAAAGCTTGTTACAGCATAGAATTCTTATTACATTTCCTCCTTACCTGCTGCCCTAGAGAGCCGTCAGTCAACAGGTGGATATATACGTATTACAAAAAGTAGACATCTGAAGACATTGTAGCTGGTCTTAACTGAGTCTGATTAAACCCAGCAACCACTAAAAGATAGTTTTCCTTGGAGAATTATTTTTTATTTGTCGGAGATAGCTATATAAGGAAAGACTGTTGCTTAGTAATCTAGTCAAAACATATGCATAAAAGTCAATTAGAAATAGCCTTTTTGGGGAGCACCTGGGTGGCTCAGTCTGTTGCGTGTCTGACTTTGGCTCAGGTCATGATCTCACAGTTCATGAGCCTGAGCCCCACATCGGGCTCACTGCTATCCATCTGGAGCCCACTTCAGATCCTCTGTCCCTCTCTCTCTGCCCTTCCCCAGCTCACGCTTGCTCTTGCTCTCTGTCAAAAATAAATAAACATTAAGAAAAAAATGTTTTTAATAGCCTTGTTTTGAATTGCTTGTCTAAACATGTGTTAGATCTTGATAGGTAATTTTTAAAAGTCAGAAATATATTAAAATGACCATCTGTAACATTACTATAAGTGCTTACCATGTTTTGCCCTATATTTTTCCAGGCTACAGTTGGAAAAATTAAACCATGCTTAAAATACTGTTTCATAGCACAATTTTAAAATAGAATATTCTCTATTTTTCATATTCTGTTCCACAAGAATGTGATTTGAATGACTGCATTACTTCATTTTTTATTTGTTTTGTGTCCTCCTGGCTGTTAACTATTTTCATTTTTCTGTATGATAAATACACAAGTACCTTCTCCCTCTGTTCTCCTAAATGAATTGGCTCAACCCAGAAATGCCACATCTAAGAAGTCTTTTCAAAGGGAAGCCTGTTAAATGTAATCTCTAAGCATAAATTAAGCAAAATTTATCCTGACAATTATAAATTTCAGTAGGTAGTGCAGTTAACTGAGTTTTTACTTTGGTCAGATGCTATTTTAGCTTCTTTTGTATTTGTGAATTTTTCCAATTCATTTGTGACTTTACAGGTTCTCTTTTAGGAAGGCAGATACTTTTAATGACATAATTATCCCTCCGGTGAGAGTTTCTTAGTATTTCAGAAAGTCTCCTGGTTCTTTTAATGGGAAACTCTCCTAGTGCCTTTAAAATGGAGCTCAGTAGCTAGCAGTGGACCAGAAGGTAAGTGATCCTGGCTGTGCTGTCCCTGGATGCGGGTGCAGTGGGACAAGCACAGGAAGGCTGGCGTAGCACCGAGCAAATGCCACTCAAGACTAAATACATGGAAGACATCAGGGGACTGTTCTAGGAATGGCCGTGTGATAGTGTAAGTGCAGACAAGAGTTAGAACCTGAGCATCTCAGGAGCCAAGAGATTGGCAGCTTGGGTATAATGTCTGGTATCTGAACGCAATCATGGGCCCTGAGGTGGACGTCATGGGAAGGTTTCAGACTTTGGATACAAGACAGAAGCTGTTCTGCTAATAACCAGGGCTTGAGGAAGAGCTCATTTTCCGGGGAAAAGTTACACAAAGCGAGAAAAAGCAGCAAGTCCAGAATGGTTGGTGTCCCATTTGGGAAGCTACCTACTGATGGACTTTATATCCTCCCTGGCACGGATCCGGATAGATAACCACATTTAATTCAACGGTAGTGAACAGCAAGGAGGTTTTCTAGTGCCGGCTGCCAAGATTAAAAGGATGTGCATGTCCTAGCACTACAAAGTGTCTGGTGTGACTGATGCTTGTACTTGTTCACCTAAATGTGAATTTACTACTGGGAAGTATATCTAACTTCAGGATCTTCCTTCAGTATTTCATCAGCAAGGTAACTGAGTGTGGCCTCTCTGAATGGTGAGGAATAAACCTTAGTGAGAAAAGCAGAAGCAATTAAGCTTATGTCTGTCCTCTAAAAATGAAGCCTCAGATCTATAATGGGGTTTTATTTGCTGCTGGTAACCAATGTTTCCTTCCTTTTACTAATGACTATTATTTGGGAATATTTTTCATCTCTCACTCTAACAGGACCATGCCTAAATCATTTTCTTCCCTTCTACAAGTTAAAAACAAATTGAATGACCAACACATAATTGAATGACCAACAAATGTGTGTTATTGAATGAACAAGTGAGAAATTTACACAAGATAGTACTAAGATCTAGGATACATAATTTCATGAAATACAGAAAATGCCCAGCGAAATTATGCTTTCACTTTTATGGAAATTTAGGACAAGGCAATATATTGAATATAATAAATTATCATTTCCCAAAATGATATTGCATCTATAATGAGGTTAATTTTCAAGGAGATTAAAGAGGACTGTTGCTGTTTAAACATAGGACTAATTATACGAGAATGAGGTGTATGGAAAGAGAATTGAAAGCTGATGAAAATTGTGAAGGGAGCTGGCAGAATGTATGTTCAGGTAGAAAAAAGAATTTAAAAACTGAACTCAAAAGATGACTAATCATAAGAAATGTTAATAAAGACCATAAAATGTACAGTATTAAAAGAGAAATTTTTGGTCTGTTTGATATTCCTTTAAGTCTCTGAGTTGGTAATGCATGCCTTAGAATTTACATTAGAATGCAATATCTGTGATTTAACTGTGGAAGCAGTGTGTTGCTCTCTGCTATTGTCTGTTTGAAACAGTTTCTAACAGATCAGACTGTCTATTTCGATTGAATTTCCAGTGCATAGTATTGCATGGCTTAGGTTAGAAGTAGATAATGTAATTTCTATATTGAAATTCTGAGTTTATGTCACAGATCCAGTGATCCTCTGTCTTCTGAACTCCTGTGTGGCCATCACTGCCTATTCCATTCATTTGGCATTTAATATGTGTTAACACCAAGACTGGTACCATATGGGGGGCCCTGGGTGGCTCAGTTGATTGAGTGTCTGACTTAGGCTCAGGTCATGATCTCACATTTTATGAGCTTGAGCCCCGTGGTGGGTTCTGTGCTAACGGCTCAGAGCCTGGAGCCTGCTTCAGATTCCGTGTCTCCCTCTCTCTGCCCCTCTCCCGCTCGTGCTGTCTCTCTCTCAGAAATAAATAAACATTAAAAATTAAAAAAAAAAAGACTGGTACCATATGTATGTCCCTTTACAGCCCTTAACATTCAATAGATATGTGTGGATTATAAACAGTGCTCAGAAAAAAATATACGTATTGGTAATGAATAATTGTTCTATCCATATATTTATTTCTGCTGCCTGTTAACATACTGTCTCCATTTATATTCCTCATTTTACTGGTCTGCGTTTAAATTCTCTTTCCACCAAGGTTTATCATGTTGCTATCATATACTGAGAGCTTAATATGTTCTAGACATTCAGCAAGCCTAGAAGCCTAGCCTTCTGTGTAATGTGTATAATGAATCTGGGAAACATCCAAGATCTTTTCTATTCTTTGCCTAAACCTCCAGCCATCTATCAGCAACTCAAGGCTTCTCTTCCTTTCAAATGAATCCCAAATCCACTTAATTTCACTGTACCTCTATCCTAACTTAGGCCATTGTTATCCCTTGCTTAGATGATTGTAACAGAACCAAATTGTCCTATTGCCACGCTTCACCCTCTTTGAATCTAATCTAACCATGACAGCTGAGGTTTTTCTAAAATTGTAAATGAGATGATATCATTCCTAAATCCCAGCCCACCAGTGGCTTCTTTCCATCACATCCAGACTAAAATCCAGACTCCCAACCATAGATGCTAAGACCTGGCCTCTGACCCTCTTTGACTTCACCCCCATGACACTGTGCCACACCATCCCTTTTCTCAAAAGACTACATCCCCACATTTTTTTGTCTACCATGTAAACACATTCTTTCCATAGAGCCTGGAATGTTCTTCCCTAGAGGAGCATGGCTGGCTCTTGTGTTGTTGTTCTGGTTTCAGCTTCAGCACGATTCTTCATTTTCTTTTTGATTTATTGCTTTATTTCTTAATTGATTCTGTCTCTCCACCAGAAACTCTAACGGTTTGGAGTGTTTGGTTCACAGTCAAATGCCCAGAACCTAGAATAATGTCTGGCATTCAAAGAATATCTAGAAGTGTTGAGTACATTTTGTTAAATAAGAAAATATAATTTCACATAACTCTGAGGACATCATTATGAGTTTAATGCTGTTACTGTTATTTAGCATTTGTCAAAATCAGAGATTTGAGAGGTTAATTACCTTGCCCAAAGCCAGTGAGTATGTTCAGTGGTAGAGGCAGAATTTGAACTCAGCTTTGTCAGACATTAGAACTTTACCTGGATTCTTCAGTCTCTATGCCATGTTATCCCCTTGCGACAAATTATTTCATTAAGTTACGATATCAAAGAAGATATCTACAAAATAATCTTTGGCAGAGGAATATAGTCTTTGCATAACACATCGTGCAAAAATTAACTGGACACATAATACACCTGTTGACTTGAATTGCCTAACTAAAAATACCAGACTGGCCTTACAGTAATGCAGTAATGCATTCATGTTAAAGATACAAACTCATGGACACATTGATAACACATTGATAGCTATGTGACTATGAATATACGTATACCAATGGGGTCATTAGTTGCGGTTTCCTAGAAGTAGACTTTGAGATGGGGATTTTGAGGCAAGGAGTTTATTTGGGAGATGATGCAAGGGTACATTTATAAGGAGGTGATCAACAACTGAGACTGGATGGGAGAAGAGCCAGTCCCTTATCAAGCGAGCTACTGCTGAGAGCATCTGAAGTTTAATTCCACTGGGTTACTCTGGGAATCAGCGTAGAATGTGCAACTCAGAGTTATCCCAGCCAAGGAGCAAGGCAGCTGGGGTACTGGTATTTACTGAAACAGTGAGGACATAGACATTTAGGGTATTGACAGGGGCTTCTAAACCACCCATGTGCACATGGTAGTTTCTTGTGTGTGTATATGTCTGTATGAATTGGGGCCAACCAAAGAAAAGTAGCTGACTGAAAACGAGAATATAGGAATTACTTAGATGCAATTGCTGAGACAGAATATACGGATAATACTCTATGTAAATTGGTTTCTGTCTGAATGTATATACTGATGGGAACCGTATGACAGTCTGCATTTTAGGGATTGTTGGTATATTTCAGAAAGCTACATCTTTATATAATATATAACCATCCTCTTTAGGATATGATCTCAGTAGATAATCCTAACAAATTTAACAGCGTGTCTCTATGTTAAAACACCTCCAACCCCATCGGTATAACTACACAGTGTTTAGATAACTCAGACCTACCTGTGGTAGGCAGAATATTGCCTTCCAAAGATGCCTGCATCCTAATGTGTGGAATTTTACTTTACATGGCAGAGGGGACCTTGCAGATTGGATGAAGTTTAGGAAGTTTGGGAAGACTATTACCCTGGATTATGTGAGCAGGTCCAATGTAATCCCAGTAGTCCTTAGAAGTGAAACAAGAGGTGGCAGGAGAGTCAGGTTCACAGTGACACGGTGTGGAAAAGACTCTCGTGGCCATTCCGGGCTTTGAAGGTGGAATGGGGACATGAGCCAAGGAATGTGGGCAGCTTCTAGAAGCTGGAAAAGGCAAGAAAGTGAATTCCCTTTTAGAGCCCCTTAAAAATGACCACAGCACTTGTGAGAACCACTTTGGACTTGCTATCTCCAAAATAATGCAGTTGCATTGTGGCAATTTGCATTGGAGCACTTTGCCCCAGCAGCAATAGGAAACTCCTATACTACCTAGTCAAACACAGAGATGTGAGGTCACCTCAAGTGAAAAAAAAAAAAAAAAAAGGTTGACCTGTATTTTGTAAATCATAGCAATTTTCATATAGGTAGATGGATAGATGAGTGTAGTGAATACCGTTTGGAACACTGAACAGATTTTGGAATTTGAAAAAAAGCAGAACTGGTTTGGAATTCTGCCTAATTATCCTCTATTTCATCTCAGTTAACATTTCATTTCTCTTAGCTCTATGTTTGTGCTCTGGAACACAGGAAGAGTAATAACACTCTTGCTTCTTTCAGGAGTTTATGGAAAGATCGGTTTAGAGAATCCACGTAAAAGTACTTTCTAGACTGCAAAATAGTATATGCAGGTTACTTGGCTTTCTCAATAAATGTTAGTGCCAAAGAGTTAATCTCAGAAATCAAATATTCAAAATATACAAATGAAGCCACATAATTCTGGTCCATTTATAGACGTTTTAAGTGTTTCTGAATCAATGAGCAGGTATATATCATATGTCCGGTCAACAAGTCATAAGTCCATGTTAAGCCACGAATATTTACATCGTTATTTTTCTGTCATACATTTTAAGGTGCATTTTCTAGCCCTTAATTAGAAATATTTTAGAGCCGCCTGGGTGGCTCAGTCGGTTAAGCATCTGACTTCGGCTCGGGTCATGACCTCGCGGTTTGTGAGTTCGGGCCCCGCATCGGGCTCTGTGCTGACAGCTCAGAGCCTGGAGCCTGTTCTGGATTCTGTGTCTCCCTCTCTCTCTGCCCCTCTCCCTCTCCTGCTCTCTGTGTCTCTCTCTCTCAAAAATAAAAAGAGACATTTTAACAAGAAAAAACGTATTTTAAAATACTTCACTGACGTGGGAATAAAACATCGCAGCGGACTATCAGATCTTGAACCCAGCCTCCTCTCCTTCAGCCGGTTTATGAAACCGTGCTCTTGCTCTAGCTTTTCTAAAACTTTGGCACAAATGTTGTTCGGAGCCTCCCTTTGCATCTGTCTTAACATCAGCAAAGATCGTTTGGGGGCACAGAAAAGGACCGACCGTCTCTGATGAAAGGGGTCACCCTTCCTGCGACCAAAGGGGCCGCCTGCAGGGCTCCAGGTTGGCCGTGGGCTCCCGGGTGAGGAACCCACACGGCTAATGAGCTCCAGAAGGTGTGGCTGCTGGCTTCTCTCTTCTTAAGCCCCAGACCCGAGGCACTGGTGCGTGGGTTTGTTCCCCTGCGGCCTCTGTATCACCTCCCGCCTTCTCCTGCCCCTTCCAAAAACAAGCTCAAAGCAAAACAACAATAAACAGTTTGCTTTTTGATTTTCGGACACCCCAGCCATCAGACAGCCCTGAATGCCACAGCTGCAGCCTGTCACTTGATGTTGCCTCGGGAAAGCCCGGAGGTGGGAGAGGGAGGCAGGGAGGGCCGGCTGTGTCACCGTTTCTCTTCCTATGCGGTTTTTCAGTTCATCGCCCTCAATGCCGGCGAGCTGTTCCGGACCTGTTTCCGTGCCTTCAGGTCCCGCGCTCCGTCAATGGACAAACTGCATGCCGCAGACTGTAGTTTGGGTCTTTAAAATAACATCAGATGGAGGGACCGACGTTCTCATTTTAGAAAGGAGAGGGCTGAGTCTGAGAAGTCCCCCAGCCAGCTGGGAGGTGGCTGGGCCGATGGGCTGGGGAACCTAAGCTGTCTTGCTTTGGCCACGTTCCGCTTCTGTGGGAAAGCCACGTCCCCTCGCTGGGTGTCAGGAGCACCCTTTTTGGCTTGTGTACGTGCTTATGCTTGTGTGACGAGCACACGGTACATCTTACGTGGAGAACTTGCCTTAGAGGATGTGCTCGTCCTTGCAGGACTATTGAACTGCCACTTTGGGCTCAGAGGAAATTCCCATTTTAATAGTGAGTGGGAGGAGTGGTTCTTTTCGCATTATCACCCCTTCCTGTCTAAATGCCTCCTGTGCTGTCATGGTGTCAGGTGATTTTCAGTTGCTGTCGGTGGTGTTACCAGTGCCCTCAGAGCCAGAAGCTCTGGCCTCTTGTGCACTCAGATTACGGAAAGTCAGGAGGCCGCTACGAGTGCCCAGGAGAGGATTTACTCCACAACCTCTGTTTTCCGTACAAATTGTGCCCTGCGTGTTCCTGGCACCTTGCCGGGGGAAGAACTGCTTCAAAAGTTTCAATTCAATTTGATGCAAATTTTGAACAAAGTAACATAATCATTTTTGCATCAAATTTTATAGAAGGTAAATTGAATAGGGCTTATCTTGTCAGTCTGTTGTAGATGAGGAAATGGAAGCAGAAGGACGTAACGTGAATGTGAGGTTGTTCACCTAGTTGGTTTCTCACTCTCTTTCACCTCCTCTCTCTTTTCTTTCTTTCCTTCAGTCTATACCTGTGTCACTTAGCTAGTAGCTGCATATCCAGGCACTGTACAAATTGCTTTTTTACATTTAATTTGCAAACCATCCAAATATATGGATATTATGGTTCACATGTTTGAACTGAAGAAACTGAGACTTAATGAAGTTAGTAGCCGTCAAGTATAGATTTTACAGCACATGACCTTGTAAAGCTCAAATATGGGTTCAGATATTTGTTTATTTCAGAATCATGCTCTAACTTCTATGTTGATTTGCCTTGTTTTTTTAATATAAAGTAATAATTCATCACCTCAACAATTCTCTATGAGCTGTTACTAAAACACAAAAAGATCTTCTCTTACATTAAAATGAGTTTTACCTATGTGATCGCATAATAATGTGATGCATCACATAATAAATG
The DNA here is from genome assembly GCF_018350195.1 of Panthera tigris. NCBI lineage: Eukaryota > Metazoa > Chordata > Mammalia > Carnivora > Felidae > Panthera > Panthera tigris. Next base: position 8,328,998 of record NC_056663.1, on the reverse strand, counting down.
GATCCATACAAGAACAGCCTGGTGCAGGCTTAGTGTAGTCTAAAACTTTCAGGACTTTTGGTTCACATATTAAATGCCTCAACACATATTTAAAAAGCGTTTGCCAATCCCAAAGGAATTAATTTAATATTTTTTTTTTAAATAAGGCTAGGGGCACCTGGTGGCTCAGTTGAGCATCCGACTTCGGCTCAGGTCATGATCTCACAGTTTGTGAGTTCGGGCCCCACATTGGGCTCTGTGCTGACAGCTCAGAGCCTGGAGCCTGCTTCGGATTCTGTGTCTCCCTCTCTCTCTGCCCCTCCCCAACTCACGCTCTGTTTCTCTCCATCTCTCCAAAATAAAGAAAACTAATTTAAAAAATTAAAATAAGGTTAAACTCATGGTGTGTCCAAAGTGCATAACACTCGGTCTACACCAGCATCTCCCTTCCTTCTGGCCCTCATGTCCCCCTTTGTTAGCATAAGCTATTTAATGAGGCAGAACTTGGTCATTCCTTGAGTGCTGTACCTGTCCAATCTCTGCTTCTGGGCCACAGCCCACGATTATGCTCATTATAGTTCTGAGTAAGTACTGACGGTGATATTTCGGTTAAAGATAGTGGATTTGTTTTTATCTAATTTATCTCTGCCTGTATTTTTACTATTAATTATTCAAAATAGATCGGCATCATCCTGTATTGTATAAATAATTCAAGTCGGCTTACTTTAACACAGGGTCCTAAAAGAAGAACATACTCAGTTCATGACTTCAGTTTGTGTCCATCTTGATGGGTCGTTAAGTGCCTCTCATTTCCCTGGGCTTCCCGTTTTAAAGCTTATACAACCGTGCTGTTACATTTTCTACACAGAGTCACAGGATGCAGTCCCCTGCCATAGTCTCATGACGTCAGATCTCTGAATTGTGAGACGGGCGCCATGAACAGAAGCACACCTCTCACTCACCGTGCACGGTCATGCAGCGTGATGTTCAGAGGATGCTTTTTCTCCCTCTGGCCACAGATTTCTAGAGCGCATGCCTCCATGGTACCGAAGCACTCGAACAATAGGCAGGTTTCTGCATCTGGTTAATAAATTAAGCAAACAAGAGTTTATCAACATCTGGCATCTGCCTTCCTTTAGTGGCTTTACATGAGTCACTGATGCCTGGTGGCCTTTGATAATTTTTGTGGTTGCTTGGAATTTCAGTAGTGGTTTGATGTTTGTGTGCTCTTGTCAATGTTCACATCGTAACCGGCTCTCTCTTGGCTGCTTTACACTTCCTAGAAATCACAGGGTCAGCCAACGAGAGTCTGTATAGCCGTCAGTTTGGGTCACATATACCTCCCCTTGAAGAACTTTACAAAATACAAGCACAAGAGGAAAAATATTTAAGAATTCTATTTTATAAGGGAAGGAGGGAGGGAGGGGCACCTGGGTGGCTCAGTAGGTTGAGCATCTGACTTCGGCTCAAGTCATGATCTCATAGGTTTATGGGTTGGAGCCCTGTGTCGGGCTCTGTGATGACAGCTCCGAGCCTGGAGCCTGCTTCGGATTCTGTGTCTCCCTCTCTGCCCCTCCCCCACTTGCATACTGTCTCTCAAAGATAAATAAGTGTTTAAAAAAAATTTTTAAAAAGGGAGGGAGGGAGATTTTCAAAAGTATATTACAAGCAAGTAACAGACACTGACTCCTACAAGCTGCTCATTGAAAGGGACTTTTTTATTTTAAACAATGATACCATTTTAGTGCGGAATGCCAAGTAAAGACTGCACAGCCAAGACTCTGGAAGGTTTCTGGCTACTCCTGGATCTCAGCAGTAAATTTCACATCTCTCAGACATATGTACATTCAGGTGTTTAGTTCCAAAAATCATCTCCGTCTGTATCTTAGGACCTTGGAATTCCCAAAAGGATGAACATCATTAACGCAGCATGGGTTTTCTCTAGGTGCAGAAGGACTAGCACAAACATTAGCCTGGGGGGTGATGTTAACTTTGTGAGCTAAAGAGATATGCTGCTTGTCTTTGTATATAAATGATGAACAAAAACTAGTGACTAATAAACAGAAAATGCCCTACAGCATCATCTTCTGGTGTATCTTCTGCACCATCTCTGGCCAAGTATCTCCCATACCATCCATCACAAGTTACTTGGCTTCTGTATGATGTTGGCCTCACTCCCTTATGTTATAGGAAAGCTCTAGCACTTAGAAAATGTTCAGGATGAACCAAAAATTTGCCTTTGCACACTGGTTTCAGCTCTGTCCCCTGAGTAACAGAAAATGTCCTCCAAATCCGAACCCAGTAAGGATTTGGAAATAGATATATTTTCCTTTGAATTTGTACTTCCTACACTTTGTATCTCTCGTGCTCCTAATAACACTTGCTGTGGCCTTTTAGTATTTTTATTGTCCCTCTTGTCCTGCTGTGGATCATCCTCTTCTGTCTTGAAATGAGGTGCCTACGGTTGGACACAACGCTTCAGCTGTGGTCTGCCCAGAACAGACCCAAGCAGGCCTCGGTGCGACTTTAGCTGGACATCACAGTTTGGGATTGGGATCAATTTATAAACCCCTAAAATACCCAGACTTTTTCACATGAGCTGTTAGGCCAGGATGTTTTCTGCATTACTTGAGATGTGGTCTGACGTGATAGGTCCTGGAACCCGATCTAGCAACTTCTGTAGGCAGGCAGTGGAGAAGTCGGCTAACCCCACAGTTCCTGGCAGGTGCAGACTGGGTGATCTGTGAGAGTGGTCTGCAGATCTGAATCCCATGCCGAGTAATTCCCAATGATCAAGAATACATCAGTATCTATAGGAGGCAGACCCAGGGACTTCTATTTTCAACAGAAAGTAATATATATATATTTTTTAATATTCTTTAAATTTTTTTTTTGAAATTTGAGAGAGACAATGTGAGTGGGGGAGGGGTAGAGAGAGGGAGAGAAAGAGAATCCCAAGCAGGCTCAGTGCTGCTGGCAGAGAGCCCGACGCACAGCTCGAACTCAGGAAACCATGAGATCGTGACCTGAGCCTAAACCAAGAGTCGGATGCTCACCTAAGTGAGCCACCCAGGTGCGCTGTATTTGTATGTTCTTTAACAAAAGCTTTGGAATCAGCGGTATGGTAAAGGTGCAAGCAGTGGATGTTCGGGCGAGCGATGAGCAACTGTGTGACCACAAGGAAGGATAAAGCGTCCCAGAGCACTCCCAGAAAAGGTGACATTCGGCAACCTGCAAGGATACGTGGCCGGTGGTTGGAGTCAGGGCAGCCTGTCTTTGAAACCTCGGTTCTTGTTACCAGCGCTCGTCAGAGTCTTCAGCTTTTCCACCAGCTGGATGGGGAGAAAAGCTGGCTGTCGGGAAGGAGTGAGACCCAAAGGGTAAGACACACCTGGTTGTCAAAGCTGCACTACGCCTGGGGAGTGTGAAATTATAAACTTCACAGATTTCTAGGGGCACCTGGGTGGCCCAGTCTATTAAGCGTCCGACTTCGGCTCAGGTCACAATCTCACGGTTCATGAATCTGAGCCCCGCGTCGGGCTCTGTGCTGATGGCTCGGAGCCTGGAGCCCGCTTCGGATTCTGTGTCTCCCTCTCTCTCCGCCCCTCCCCTGCTCACGCTCTATCTCTTTCTCTCAAAAATAAATGTTTAGATTTTTTAAAATAAGTAAAATAAAAGTCACAGATTTCTAGAATTACATAGAAATTCAGAAATGTAGTGCAAATAGCACCGGCTGTGAAGTCACAGGAATGTAGATTTGAATCCTGTCTTCCCTGCTTATTGGCTGCATATCCTTGGCAAGTGATTTAACTTCTCTAAACCCCAGTTTCCTCATCTGTGAAATGAGGTTGATATTACCTACCTTGAAGTACTGTTACAGGAGAAGCAATAATGTATGTTTTAAAAAGCTAGCACAGATTCTAGTTAACAATAAAAATTTCAATAATTATTGCTATTATAATGAGCTTATAGATTTTTTTTAATTTTTGTTTTTAACGTTTATTTATTTTTGACAGAAAGAGCATGAACAGGAGAGGGACAGAGAGAGAGGGAGGCACAGAATGTGAAGCAGGCTCCAGGCTCTGAGCTGTGAGCACAGAGCCCCCCGCGGGGCTCGAACTCACAAGCGGTGAGATCAGGACGTGAGCTGAAGTCAGATGCTTAACTGACTGAGCCACCCAGGCGCCCCATATAATGAGTTTATATATCTTGATTATCCTCCTTCTCATCAACAACTATATCATTACAAGAGTATTACCAAAATATCGGGGTTCACATGCTGAAATCTCTCCTGTGAACATAATTAACACGAAGTCCCTAAAGAAAGAGGTAACATCTTATGCAACATTGTATCTATAGGCCCATCCCAGATGGACCCTAAATTGTAAAGGGAATGGAGAGTTACTTTATCATTTAGGAAAGGACTTTGATATTTCTTAAGGAAATGTTTGCCCTGGGCACTTCAGGCTTGCTAAGAAAATTCGGTATTTCTTTCTACTTAAATTGTGTATAGGCTGCCCAGGATTCCCTAGCTGTTCTGAGCATTCTCTATACTCTAGCTCAAAATCTCACCCATCACAGATTCCATTCAAAGTAAATTAAGTATGTTTATAAAGTAGAGGCTAGTATTGTCCAACTCCGTTCACTGAAATACTTATGTAACCAGCGACATTGCGGCCAGACAGAGTCCATGAATTCACAGGAATGAGTATCCAGGACTAATCACTGCCAAACATTTTCAACGTAAAGTGATTTTTCTTTCTTAAGATGAGAATTTTACTACATTCAAGTTTTATTAATGCCCTAAGCATGACAAGTTTTGAGTCCGATAACGGCTTTGAGAAAGGATACCTGAATGTAAAATAGAATAACAAAGGTTTCTTGAAATTGTGGCCATTTTTTCCTTTCTGGATGGTGACCAGCATTTTTGGAAATCAAAATTTTGATACGTTTGCGTGGCCCTAAGTATGGGGCGGAGACTTGGAACCATTGGTCAGAAACAGTAGTTATTCCACATTTACAACGTTGCTATGTTATGAAGTGTAGACCGTAACAGCTAAGTAACAGCTTGCAGAGTAGATGTTTTAAAATCAGTAAATAATATATATTATTAACTTTCTATACACATTTGTCATTCATATTAATAAAACAATAGAGAAATACAAGATAACATTCCATTGCTGCTGAAAAGATTGTACTAAGCATCCTCAACCCTGGAGCAGCATATTTATACAAATATAGAATCATAAGCTCTGTTATATAACATATATTATTAACATGTTATAATACATGTTATATATACAGTGACTATACAATTGTGCATGCTACATCCTGTTTCTAGTCTACTGTCATAGAAGGCTTTTCATCATTTATTCTCACTTTATGGTTCTACTGTGTGATCTCTTTATTAGATATCATTTCATTTACTTAAATAAGCAGGGCATACCAAATAGCTACATACATAGTTTATTACAGATTTTCTTGCCCCAAATATTTTCAGCATTTGTATTCTATTAATATGAAAATGCTTTGAAAACAAGCTCTTATTGTATGCTCTGTCCTGAGTCTTTGAATCCACACGGCCTTCCCAGGGACAGGAAGGAGACAATGTGCAATCGTAATGAGCAGGAACGCTCAACAAGGGTGTTTGCCCATGGCCCATGTCTACCTTTTGACTTCCTTCTTGAGTTCCCTCTTACTGTTCTTGTTTCCGTGGGTTGCTAGGCCTTCCTTGAATATATCTGACTTCAGTATCCTTCCTTTCCCCTTCATCCAACACCCACATGGGCTCCTTTGTGTGGCTAGCTGACCGTGGTCAATACCAATACTTTGGTATTGACATTATCACTGTCTCAAATTAGGAGACATTTTCCACCTGCCATCTCCAGCACCTGGGACATTCTTGCCAAATAAATATTTTGGGAGGGAATAAATTTAGTTTATGACCTTTCGCATCATTATGGACAAAAGCTACACCACCAATCATAGAATAGTTTGAAAAGAATTAATTAAGAATAGAGTTGTTTTTAGAATAGTACAACTTAAAAATTAGTACCAACAAAATGCATGAAGACGGTGATATGTAGTTGTTGAACAGGTTGAGCATTTTAATCTTCAGAACAACCCGAAAGATAGTTACTAAGAAACATGTTTAAACATAATTAAATTGAGACTCAGAATTATTATGAATAATTATTTGAAGGTAAGCCAAAAAGTACATAGAAGAACTAGGATTTGAACCAAGGTCTGTCTGGTCCCAAACTCGTGATCTCCCCTTAAGCCATACACTTGAACCATATGAAGAAAGAGAAGAACAACATTGAACTGAATAAGAGAATTGATTTAATACTATATGATTTATGGCTTTTCTTCTTAAATGTCATAACTGACAAGAAAAAGTGTAATAGCCAATCTTGCACCCCTTCCCTTTCCCTTACATAGGTCTTGGATATAGTCCAGAATAGTTTTTCTTAATGAACAGCACAATCAGTAACAGTTGCACCAAACAGTTCAATTTAAAATCCTCATTAAATGGTTTTTTCAACTAGAGGTTACACTTTTTTTTTCTTTTTTTTATCATTCACAGCATAATGTGTTTTAGGATGTATGGGACCCTGTGTACTCTCAGTTTAAAATGAGGAACCAGAGGTATTAGACATCATATACACAGCATAATTCAGTAGCAATCTGGCAGTTTCCCAGTTGCTACAATACTAGAGATAACCGTCCCAGATAAATCAAGCCCCAAAGTAGACTCTGTCCTGGATTTCTCACTTTTTAATATGCCTGCAGAGTATCCCAATATCATATTTAAAAAAAAAAAATTTTTAACATTTATTATTGAGAGAGAGAGAGACACAGAGCGTGAGCAGGGGAGGGGCAGAGAGAGGGGGAGACACAGAATCCAAAGCAGACTCCAGGCTCTGAACTGTCAGCACAGAACCCGATGCGGGGCTCGAACTCACAAACTGCGAGATCATGAGCTGAGCCAAAGTCGGTCGCCCAACCGACTGAGCCACCCAGACGCCCCACCCCAGTATAATCTTCATCAGTGTTGACTGTCCAGCTGTCACAGCCCTGGGCACACATGTGGTTTACATAAAATAAGTCATTATTCCAACAACTAAACCAGCTGAAATTAGCATAGCCTTTTTGCTTGTTTCTTATATTAAGAATGCTTCCATGCTACAATGTAAGGATTTATGTGGAACAAACACGTTTCCTGTGTTCTCTAACTTTCCAGTTTACTATAAATGATGATTTTACATAAAGATAAACCATCAAAATGGAGCTTTAGCTTTAAAAATGAGCACTTGGGGCCCCTGTGTGGCTCAGTTGGTTGAGCATCCGACTTTGGCTCAGGTCATGATCTCATGGTTTCATGGTTCAAGCCCCGCATCAGGCTGTCTGCTTTCAGCACAGAGTCTGCTTCAGATCCTCAGTCTCTCTTTCTCTCTCTCCCTCCCCCACTCACTCCCTCTCTCTATCTCTAAATAAACATTAAAAACAATATTTTTAACGAGCACTTAATGTGCTTCATGTGGCGTGCACACACACAAAAGGCCAAGTACATAAGAGATATTGGGCAGTGTCATTGATAAATGAAGAATGTGAAACTAAATATTGACTCCTCAGGTTTTTTGTTGTTTTATCTCTCAAATTTAGTGAGTTCTCATTGACCTCCTTAATTATCAGATTAACAACTTTATACAACAAACATTTGTTGAGTACTTGCATTCGTTTCAATCAGTAAGTATTTACTGAGGTCATACTGTGTGTAAAGAACTGTTTGAGGGGCATTGGACAAAAGTTACCTGAACTTGGGACAAAGGAGAAGTTTGCTTTTGCTTAAGATGTTTTTGGACTATTGACTTTTGAAAATGTCTCCATCATCTGTAGCAGTTATTTTTCTTTGGAATAATCTAAATAATGCCAAATATAAAAACAGCCAAAATCATTTGAGGCCAAGTTCTGTAAACCATGTGAGTATTCCAATCATTAGAGAAGGCTTGTTGTGATCACAATATCTGTATAAGGTGTTTGTTGTTGTCGTTGGTGGTGGTGGTGGTGGTGGTGGTGGTGTGTGTGTGTGTGTGTGTGTGTGTTGAGAAACAGTTTCAAATTTGAAATTGATGGTTTGGGCATGTTCCTAACCCTTTCTACAGCCTCTGAAGACAAAACCCCCCAAGCAGATAATAAGCAGGGAAACACAGATCCCAGCCTACAGCTCACTTACATTTTCCTAAACTTGATTAATTAGGCTTGAGGTTTATTTCTTTGAGGACCAGCCTTACCATCATCAAGCTATAAAAATACGGTTAATACCAAAATTCAGTTTGGAAACTACCAAATCACCGTGTAATTTAAATGTGGCGTTTACCAAAAGTCTCGTGTCTGATTTGCTTTGATAAGGTGATCCAAAAAGTGACTTCAAACTCGCAAAGGTCTGATTTCAACTACATACTGATGCGCTTTGGTCCAGAGCATGCTTTGTGCAAAGTCTCTCCTATGTTCCCGGTTCATCAAAAGTTGCTAAACTTATAAAACGTAACCTCACTTTGGCCCAGCATCCATTTTTAAAAGCTTCAACCCATTACCTACCTTGTTTTGTTTCTTAAAAAATTTCAAAGCCTTTTTCTCACAATTTCAAGCTGTAGTTTATTCCTACCTTTTGCCCAGATCCAGCATCTTATTCTGTCAAGTTGATATTAGAAAGATTCTTCTTCAATTTAAATTTGTTTAATGGGTATTCATTTTTTGAGAGAGAGAGAGAGAGAGAGAGCACCCAAGCCAGGGACGGGCAGAGAGAGAGGGAGACACAGAATCCGAAGCAGGCTCCAGGCTCTGAGCTGTCAGCACAGAGCCCGACGCGGAGCTGGAACTCACAACTGCGAGATCCTGACCTGAGCCAAAGTCAGACACTTAATTGACTGAGCCACGCAGGCACCCCAGAGTTTTCTTCAATTTATTATCATCTCCCGAACAAATAAACTTTTATTCAACAACTAAAGAAATGTGGAGTAGTATCTCTCAAAGTTTGCAAAAACATTCTGCTCGTTTTGTGCTTTGCATCTGCAGCTTATATTTTAAACTAAATTTGAAATTATATGTAATGAGAATCATGGATTATTTTTAAATAGCCACTAAGGAATAAAATATGATAAATTATGAAGAATCGATGTGATTTTCCAAGGAGAGTTTTATTGGGAAAAAATTAAAGTTATACAATGAAAGTTCTATAACTAGACTATCTGTATAATTATTCTGTTTAAAACAGTAATTTATATCATTATTTGGGGCTCTTTTCATAAAGTGAAAGAAGAAGGTATTTCTCCTTTTCAAATAATTTTTAGATATGAACTGTATGAACACTGAACGATAAATGTTTTTAAGAAACATTGAATAAATTCTGCATTAATCTGTAGTTTTTTCTGAAAAACATCTCAAATTTAACATATGTTAATAATTACAAAACATTTTTAGAATATTTTCAAACAAACAACAATTCCCTCTTCTTTGAATTAATAAATTTTTATGGTAGTTTACATTTCTTTTTCATTGTTTACATTTTATTTTAGGATGTTTATTAGTTAATTCAACATATTGGGTGGTCTCTTAATTAATATTATCACTCAGGTTTGTAAATAGTGCATGTTTTGTATGACCATTTAGAATTTATACACTGACACATTAGATATTTTGTTTAAGAATGGTTTACAAAAAAATAATTATTAACATTTGTTGAACTAGGAGGATCAATATTTTAATATGAATCCTTAAAAATAAAACATGTTACGTTCACTGTGTAGCTCATTAATAAATATTTACTCCATAGTTTTCTTCTATCTGTATGTGTTTAGCTAAGAATTGTTTTTCATTTGGTGAATAGTACCCTATTTAGGAATATGAGAAATGTTGGAGCAGTTACAAAATACTTAACGATTTTATAAAAGAAGAAACATTTTAAAAAATCACCACAAGAGGAATTCTCATTGAAATGAATACTTATATCCAAGATGGAGTCTTTCTTTCCTTATATGTGCATGAATTTAACTTTAAAATGCATACTTCTCTTGGAGCCTTAGAGGAAGTAGCTTCACACTATGTAGTATCTATTGACACATTCAGAATTATACTGAATTCTATACACATATTATCTCTTCTGTTTATTTATTTATTTATGAGTATGGTCAACACACAGTGTTATATTAGTTTCAGGTGTGCAACGTAGTGATTGGACAAGATTACGCATTATGCTATGCTCCGCACAAGTGTAACTACTTTCTGTTCCAACACATCACTGTTATAATATCATAGGCTATATTCCTCATGCTGTGCCTTATGCCCATGATTTATTCATGCCAATATGGAAGCCTGTTTTTCCCTCTCCCCTTAACTCATTTTGCTCAACCCCCCACCTCCCTTCTCCTCTGGCAACCATCACTTTATTTTCTATATGTATAGATTTAATTCTGCGTTTTGTTTATTAATTTTTCTAGATTCCATTCACGAATGAAATCATAGGGTCTTTCCTAGTCTGCCTTATTTTACTTTGCACAATACCCTCTGCGTCAAAATAAAAAGCTTCTGCACAGCAAAGGAAATCATCCACAAAACAAAAAGACAACCTAATGAATGGGAGAAGATATTTCCAAATGATATATCCAATAAGGGATTTACATCCAAAATACATAAAGAGCTTATACAACTCAACACCAAAAGAATCAAATAATCTGATTAAAAATGGGCAGAGGACCTGAACCGACATTTTTTTTTTTTTCCAAAGAAGACATACCAGTGGCCAAAAGACACCTGAAAAGATGCTCAACATCACTCATCGTCGGGAAAATGCAAATCAAAACCACAGTGAGATACCACCTCAAAACTGTGAGAATGGTTGAAATCACACATCATCTCTTTGAATCATTGTAAGAAATAGTGAGGCAGCCAAGTTTGTTATACCTTCTTTATAATAGAATTCGTTGAGGCACAAAGATACTAAATAATGTATATGCAGCTGAGTTTGTAACCTCCGAGGCTAGACCTAAAAACTAGGTTCTTAACTTCTATATTGAATGTGTAGAAAGATTTATTGTTACTTAAAATTATAAATCAAGAGGAAAACACCACAAAATGTGACTGTAGGGTACTTAGCCATTATTGCCCAAAAGCATGCAACCTTTTAGTTTTCTATTGGTAATTTAGGTGCACATTATTCCAATATTTTCTGTCTTATTCAAGAAATAATTTTCAAGCCTAGAGCCCTTACAGAATTTCTCTGGTTATAAAAATGAAGGAAGAGTCTCCATGGAGGAGATGCTCCAAGCTGGAGATAGTGTCTTTCTCTAGCAGGAAAGAGGGGCTAAAAGTCCATTTTTAGATGAACAGGTACATGTGTCACAATTAAGGCCAAAGTCTTTGCCATTTTAGATGCTATAAAAGGCTATTTAAATGTGTCAACTTATATAAGATTTCAAAAGGTTATGAGAATTTTACATACATCACTGAAACAATTTCATAGTCCTTTCAAATAGCCATTTGAAAACGATCCAAATGGCAGACACCCCTCTGAAGTAGTGTGATGCGATTTGGTCCAGAGTCTCCTCACACTTGGAAGGTCAGCATTAGGGCCTCCAAGATTAAACTCTGCAGTGTTCTATTCAAAGTGTCACTATTTGGAAGCGTGCTTTTGCAAGTTCTTGAATATAATATTTCATATTCACTTACTCCATTGAATTCTTCCTATACAACCAAATAGAAAAAGATGAGAATTTCATTTCTGGGAAGATTTCCTCTAAGAGCCTCTGTCCAAAACATCCAGTGCTGAAAAAGCAAAGATAGTGGCAATAGCTAGCCACTATTATTTTGTTTTGTTATAGCTAGCCACTGTTATTTTGTTTTGTTTTGCTTTTTCCTTTTCTTTCCTGTGTAAAGAAAAGAACTGGGTGAAAGGCTTGTGAATAAGAATTCTATCTGTCTAGATCCAAAAGGTTGACAAATCTGCACTTTTCTGAACAGAGTTATTCTATACTGTCGGTATTTAACTTATTAAAGTAAAAACACATAATGACTAATCTTACCGTGGTGTTTCACAATCTTGTATTTGATCCTAAAAGTATATGTAAAAGGGCTGGATAAAAGAAAATGATGTTTGAAAAATATCTGAGGATAAAGAATAGAAAACAAATTTTCATTTGTACCTGAAAGGCTGATTTTGGGAAATGTTACTAGATTGTGAGGATTTAAAAGGTGTTTTTGAATCTATTTGCCATCAGTAAGTCATGTAGGAAGGAGCTCCAAGGGGAGAGAGAACTGAATACTGCAAGAAGAATAAAGATTCCCAGGAGATTGAGAATAAACAAAATTCCATTACAGAGAAATCCACTGGAAATACCTTTTATTGAAACCAGGGAATGAATCTTTCAACAACAAGAGATAACATCTTTAGCAAAATCAGAAATAGTTGCCTTGCCAGTCATTTAAGTTCAAAAGAAAATGTTGGAACCATGATCAAGTGCCATTTATTCCAGTGATGCAAGAGTGGATTAACGTTTGCAAATCAGTGTGATGCATCACACTTATAAATATTATCATCTCAAAAGATGCAAAAAAAGCATTTGACATTCATGTTAAAAATTCTTAACCAAGTAGGTTTAGAGGGAACATACCTTAACATAATAAGGCCTATATATGAGAAACCCACAGCTAACACCATACTCAATTGTGAAAAGCTGGGAGCTTTTACTATAAGATCAGGAACAAGACAAGAATTTCCATTCTGCTAGCCACAACAATCAGACAAAAAAGAAATAAAAGCCATTTTAATTGGTAAAGAAGAAGTAAAACTCACCATTTGTGGATAACATTATACTATATATAGAAAACCCTAAAGACTCCTCCAAAAAACTGCTAGAACTGATAAGTGAATGCAGTGAAGTCACAGAATACAAAATCAATATACAGAAATATGTTGCATTTCTTTTCACTAAAAATGAAGTAGCAGAAAAAGAAATTAATAAAACAATTTCATTCCAGTTGCACCAAAAAACAGAATACCTAGGGAAAACTTAACCAAGGACGCGAAAGACCTGTGCTCTAAAAACTATAAAACATCAATGAAAAAAACTGAAGACAACACAAATAAATGGAAAGACATTCCATTCTCATGGATTGGAAGAATCAATATTGTTAAAATGTTCATACTGCCCAAAGGAGTCTACAGATTTGATGCAGTGCCTATCAACATTTTTCAGTACCAACAACATTTTTCACAAGCTAGAACAACTAATACCAAAATTGGTATGGAATCACAAAAGACCCCAAATAGCCAAAGCAATCTTGAGAAAGAACAATCCAGAATTTCAAGATATACTACAAAGCTGAAGTAATCAAAATAGTATAGTAGTGGCAGAAAAAAAATAAACCCATAGATCAATGGAACATAAGACAGAGCTCAGAAATAAACCAATGCCTACATGGTCAATTAATCTACAACAAAAGAAGCAACGATATACAATGGGGGAAACATGGTCACTTCAACAAATGGTGTTGAGAAACTGGACAACTACACGCAAAAGAACAACAGTGGGCCATTTTTCTTACACCATACACATAAATAAATTCTAAATAGATTATAGACTTAAATTTGAGACCTGAAATCATAAAACTCCCAGAAGAAAACATAGGCAATCATTTCTTTGGTATCAACCATAGAAACATTTTTCCAGATAATGTATCCTCTGGCAGGGGAAACAAAAGCAAAACTAAACTACTGGTACTACACCAAAATAAAAAGTTTTTGCACAGCAAAAGGAACCATCAGTAAAATGATATAAAAGCCAATCTACTGTGTAAGAGTAGGCATACCTACTGTATGATATATGCAATAAGGGCTTAATACCCACAATATATAGAGAACTTCTACAACTCGATGCCAAAAAAATAAATAATCCATTTGAAAAAATGGGCAGAGGATCTGAATAGACATTTTTTTCAAAGAGGACATACACATGGCTAACAGACACATGAAAAGATGCTCAACATCACTAATCATCAGCGAAATACAAATCAAAACCACAATGAGATGTCACCCCACACCAGTCAGAATGGCTAAAATTATAAAGATAAGAAATAACAAGTGTTAGCGAGGATGTGGAGAAAAAGGAAACTTTGTGCACTGATGGTGGGAATGCAAGTTGGTACAGCCATGGTTGAAAACAGTACGAAGGTCCCTCAAATGATTAAAAATTGGACTACCATATGATCCAGGTATTCTATTACTGAGCATTTACCCAAATAAAATGAAAACAATTTGAAAAGATAAATGTACCCATATGTTTATTGCAGCATTATTTACAGTAATAGTCAAGATATGGGAGCCGTCCAAGTATCCATCAATAAATGAATGGATAAAGAGAAAGTGGTGTATTTACGTATATGTATGTGTATACATATATATATGTATACATGTATACACACACACACACACAATGGAATATTACTCAGACATAAAAAAAAGAATGAGATCTTACCATTTGCAACAATGTGGATGGACCTGGAGAGTGTAATGTTAAGTGAAGTAAGTCAGACAAAGACAAGTACCATATGATTTCACTCATATGTGGAATTTAAGAACTAAAACACAGAAATAAAGAAACAAAAGACCAAAAAGCATGCTGTTAAATACAGAGAACAAACTGATGGTTGCCAGAAGGCAGGTAGGTGTGGGGATAGGTGAAAGAGATAAAGGGCATTAAGAGTCCACTTACGGTGATAAGTAATGTAATGTACAGAACTGAATTGTTATGTTATACACCTAAAGCTAATATAACACTACATGTTAATTATACTTCAACAAAAAAATGTTTAATTGACTGTTTTCAAATTAACATTTATTAAATTTCTCCCTGAATACAGTCATAAAAATTGTCACTGTCTTTAATTACTTCTCCTAAAATCATTATTCTAAAACCACGTACACAGAAGTTGGGTGAACATTTCTCCACTGACATTGTATAAATGAAATCCTTCTTTGCAAATGAGTAATAAATATGTATACCCATAAACACACATATCCATTCTAAACATTTTCTTTTCTGGTACTCTCACACACTTTTAGGTTTCTGTCACTTAACTTTTGCCAGTTTTACCGGTTTCTTATAGTCTACAAATTTCTTTCACACCATTTTCCTAAAAGCAATTAGTCAGTGCTGGCTTTACTAGGCTTTGGTTACCTATAAAAGTGGTTATTTTTAGTTAAAAACATAAACAATATGTTTGTTTTAAAAACTATTTTGTATTTTTTTCTCTTATCCGTCTAAAGATGGGTTTTTTTAATGTTTATTTATTTTTGGGAGAGAGAAAGAGAGCACAAGTAGGGGAAAGGCAGAGAGGGAGACACAGAATCTGAAGCAGGCTCCAGGCTCTGAGCTGTCAGTACAGAGCCCAACGTAAGGCTCGAACCCAAGAACCGTGAGATCATGACCTGAATTGAAGTCAGAGACTTAACCAACTGAGCCACCCAGGTGCCCCTAAAGATGAGTTTTCTAACATAAAAATGTGATAATCCCTTCTGTGTATTGACCACCTGTATAATTTATTACAATAACTGTTGAATGTGTTTTTTAAATGTGTTTTCAATGATAAAATGTTTGCTACAATTACAGATAATGACAGAGCAGACCACCCTGTGGATCTACTTAAAGTAGATTTGACTATCTTATTCAAATTTTATTTATTGTACTTTGCACACTACAAAACATAAAACAATAGAAAAGCTTTTTACACAGGTGCTAAAATCAGTATCTTTTTAATAGGAAACTGAGACCCAGAGAATTCAGGTCACTGTTCCAAAGTTACTTAGCCATTAACTAGAAACAAAGCCCATATTTGACCCCAGATTACCACCTTCAACATAATATTGCTTCCAACTCACTCAGAATATAAGATCATACCATTTGCAAAGGAAAAAAAAAGAAAAAGAAATCTCATAAGTCCTATGCATACCAAAAAATTTATTTCTAGATGAACACCTAAATTATATTTTTTGTTTAAATTCTTTTTATTGCTAAAAAAATCGATAGTGTTAAGGTTGTGTTTCCCTTTTAAATTGGCCTTTTAGTTTTTATTGGTACAAATATTTAGATGAAAGATAAAATTATATTTAGTCTTCAGTGTTTATACGTTTGCACTTTAGTTAGACGTGGGATCCATTCTTTGTAATAAAGTTTAATTATTATAAGTATCATAATAATATCCCTTATTAGCATTTAGTATCGTATTTTTTTTATTTCATCCTTTCTCACTGATATAGAGTGGTATCTCATCAAGTTTATAGTGAGCATTTCCCTAATAATAAAGTGGAGCATTGTTTCATTTGCTATCTTTATCTATCTTTGGTGAAATATCTGATAATATCTTTTGCCCTTTTGGTTATTTTTTCATCATTGGGTTTTGAGAGTTCCTTTCTATTTTGGAAACAAGTCTTTATCAGATTTGTGCTCTGTGAATATCTTCTCTCAGTTTGTGGCTTGTGTGACTTTCCAGAAGTAGACACTCCAGTTTTCTTGAAATACAATTTGTATTTGTATTTTATCTTACTTTATTTTAGGTTTCCTTCTCTTGGTATTAAAAACACTTTGCTTCACCTAAGAGCACAAAGATTTTCTTCTAGAAATTTTGATGGGGTTTTACATTTAGGTCTCTGAGAACTTTTTTTTTTTTTTTTTTTTTTTTAATATATGCGTTTTGTGTTTATTCTCTCTGTACTTCACCTCCTGGCTATCTGAGCAATGCTGA
This sequence comes from Panthera tigris, assembly GCF_018350195.1. Classification (NCBI taxonomy): domain Eukaryota; kingdom Metazoa; phylum Chordata; class Mammalia; order Carnivora; family Felidae; genus Panthera; species Panthera tigris. The sequence goes on along the minus strand of NC_056663.1, from coordinate 8,312,222 downwards.
GGCATTCTACTTTCATAGATTCTCCAGAAAGATGAGGTGGTTTTGAAATCTATCCTCAAAAACTGGCGAGTCACATGTTTTTTAGTGATGTTATTTGGCTCCCCTAAGAACCTACTAAGAGTCCCTCAAACCAACCTAGACGCCCCCCCCCCACCCCCACCGCAAACTTAAGTTTATTCTTTTAACAAATCAGCAAGAACTGGTTAGGGAAATTCCCATTCTCCTGGGTAATTCATCCTTCAACGAATCGACCCCTTTTTATTTTGTCTGGCTCTGCCCTGCACTCCACGGATGAAATCACCACCTTTGTTCTAGTCCTTCTGATGGTTCCAGCTGTCATCTTACAATGGATGCAGACAAATGTAACTTTCGTTTTAAACCATTCCCTCCTTTCGGAAACTTTCTTCTACCTTAAATTTTATGACACCACCTCCTCCTACCTCTCCTTTTGGTGTTTCACTGGTTCACTCTCTGGAATCTGAACAGTCGGGTCTCGGAGCTCCCAGCCTGGGTTCTCTGTGGCTCTGCTCACTCTGTATCCTTTTCTGAGGGAATCTCAGCCACACACGTGGCTTCATGTACCAACTAGACACAAAGACAGCTGTCATATTTATATTCACAGGATAGGCTTCTTCTGATTGGTAGAGTCACTGTTCTATTGCCAACTCAGAGTTGGCACATGAATGTCTTAAATGCTTCTCACCTGGAATGTCCCAGGTGAATCATTATTTGCCCCCAGCCAAATCTGGTCCTCCCACAGCATTCTTCTTTTCACCTTTTGGCACTCATTCCAGAATCTCTGTGCTCACACGGACATCTCCCTCTCCCTCACTTTGCTAATATAAACCACGTATTCTACATTTTAGAACTCAGTAGCCCTCAAATCTGTTTTCCAATGTCCATGTCCACAAAAAGAATGGTTTTTCACACACAGGGAGAATTCAGCAAGTAATTGTTGAATAATGATGACTACAGTTGCCCCACATTAAAAGAGTGAATAATCAAGAGCCAAGATGTGAAGTTCACTGAACTTCAGAATGGCTGAAGAAAAACTCAAGATGAAATTAATACATAAACATGGCCTTGAATAATTGGTACCTTTTTGATGGATGAGAAAAGGAAAGAAGTAGTTTGAAGAGGGGTTGCATTAAGAAGCAAATTACACATGGGCACGATGAGAATCATTTGGTACAGAATCATGTCGGGGAATGGGTGGGGGGGAAGGTGTGTAGAAAGTTGGATATGAATTATGGAGGATTTTAAAACCCACTGACTGTTGTGTGATTCATAGGCTAAAATGTTGGGCTATACATTTCAACCAGATTCTTCAATGATTGAAAATTTAACTTTTGATTAAGTGATACATTAGGAAAGTTAAAGGTAAAATAGTTTCATAGCTCTACTAATGAAAAAACTATTGCCACAGCCTCTCTTGTTCTTAATCCTGTTCTCCAGATACAGTCTCTTTCCTTTTAATGGTTGCTGTTGGCCGTTACCTCCATATTTTGGCACTCTCTCTTGATTTTTTGTATTTGTGTTTCCTCTATTGGCTTGTTATTAAAGAATATAAGGATCTGGTCTGTGTCCCTCCTTTTATCCCTTTTATACACCTGCCACTGATTATTCTCTGTATTAAATAAACACACTTCTTATCCATCCATCATCTTTTTTTAAGTGGTAGGGATTTTTTAATGTTTATTTTGAGAGTGAGAGAGAGAGAGCAAGCGAGCACAAATGGGGGAGGGGAGGAGAGAGAGGGAGACAGAGGATCTGACCAGATTCAGGGCTCAAACTCATAAACCCTGAGATTGTGACCTAAGCTGAAGTCAGACGCTTAAGGGACTGAGCCACCTGGGCTCTTACCCCTTACCCATCCATCATCTTAAAGGAGCTACAGTACATCTAAATTTGGGGTGGAACATACATTGTTTACTTTTTCATGCACTGTACTATTCACTGTTGAGTAGTTTTTCTTCTTGTACAATAATTATTTCATAGGTTGCTTGTCCCTGCCACAAATTTTCTCCAGATATTCTAAAATAATTATAAAAGTCTACTGAAAATTGGTAACAAAACATAGAAGTTAATTTAGAAATTATATATTTTTCTCTCACTCTCTTTTTTTTCTCTCCTGGAGGCTTCTCTCTGCCACTATTTTCAGTTTGTACAGTTCTTTGTGCCTTTCCAGTATGCGACTGCTAATCTCCGGGGCCGTATGTCTTTTTCTTGGCTTCTTCCCTCATTTTGTTGAAGAATCTCATTTTTTAAAGTTTGTATTTAAATTCTACTTAGTTAGCATACAGTGTAATACTAGGTTCAGGTGTGCAGTATAGTGATTCCCCACTGCCAACACCCGGTGCTCCGCACAAGGGGAGATTGAGAAGAATCTCATTTTTTAACAGCTTTATTGCAGAATAATTTGCATACCATAAAATGTACTCACTGTAAGTAGATCATGATTTATAGACCTACAGCGACCATCACGATCCAGTTTTCTATCTTTACTGCCCCAAAAAGCACCGTTGTGTTTAGTCAATCCCTGCCCCCACACCCAGGCTCAGGTAATCACCAATTCGTGTTCACTTTCTACAGTTTTGCAATTTCCAGAAATTCCTTATAAATGGGATTATATACTGCATAGTCTTTTGTGTCTGGCTCTTTTCAGTTAGCATAATGTTTTTGAGGTGCATCAGTCATGTAGTATGTATCCATAGTCTATTCTTTTCAACTGAAAGTTGTCCCATTATATCAATATAACACATTTTTCTCATATTTAGCCAGGTGACGGGTTTGTAATGTTTTTTTCCAGTTTGGGTGTATTATGCATCATGTGACAGTGAACAATTCACATACAGGTGTTTGTGTGGACACTCCACTAGCAGTGGAATTTCTGGGCCATATGATAAGTATTTGTTCAGTTCTTTAAGAAACTGTCAAACTAACTTCCAGGGTGCATATTGTACATTCATATGAACAATATATGGGTTGTCATTTCTCCACATCCTCACCAGTACTGGTATGTGATTCTTTTGGATTATAGCCATTCTAGTGGTTTGTGGTTTGATCTGCATAACTTACCTTAGTAACTAATGATGCTTACCATCGTTTCACATGCCTATTATCTATCTGAATATCTTTTTAGGAGAAACATCTATTCACGTCTTTTGCCTCCCACCTTTTTAAACTTGGGTTGTCTTTTTTTATTTGGAAAATTTCTTATGTATATTCTGGATGCAAGTTCTTTATCAGCAACGTGATGTTCAGACATTTTATCTCCATGTTTGGCTTGTGTTCTGATGTTCTTAATGATATCTTTTGAAGAACAAAAGTCTCCATTTTGATAAAGTCCAATCTACCATATTTTCTTTTATAAATTGTGTTTTTGATATCATATCCAAGGTACTGTGGCCTAATCCAACTTTGCAAAGGTGAAACTACATTTTGTTCTAAACATTTTGCAGTTTTAACGCTTACCCTGACGTACGTGATCTATTTTGTATTAACTTATGAGACTAGTGAGAAGGAAGTGGTTTTGTTTTCTGCTTTGGGGGGTTTGGGGGTTGTGGTTTTGCTCTGTTTTCGTATTGGCATATGATTAACAGATTGTCCTAGCACCGCCTAGGACTACCCCTTCTGCGTTTATTTGCCTTGGCACTTTAGTCTAACATCTTTCGATCATCAGTACAGAGATTTTTTATTTGTTTCTGCCCTCTCTATTCTAACTTATCAGTCATTTCTTAAGCCAGTATCACACTGTCCTGATTACCCTACAGAGTTTGAGACCTGATCATAGGATCTTCCAACTTTGTTCTTCTTTTTCCAAATAAAATTAGTTATTCTGACTCTTTGCACACACTTTGAGGTCAGCTTGAAATTTCTACAAGAAATTCTGCTGGGATTGCATTAATGTACTGTAGATCGGCATGGGGAGGATTATCAATTGGTGATACTGAATGTTCCAATCTGTGAACATGGTAGGTCTCTTCCTTTATTTGGATTTTCTTTAATTTCTCTTAGCAAACACCACTGAGAGCATGAGAATACAAGTTTTGTATTGGAAGAAGATGTTAACAATACACATATTCAACAAAGGATTTGTATCCAGGGTCATTAAGAGCTCTTACAAATCAGTGACAAATAAGACAGCCAACAGAAATGAATAAAAAACTTTTAATTGGTACTTTTTAAAAGAGGATTACCTAATATCCAAATAATATGAGAGTGGTCAACATATTCATTGAGGTGTGCTACACATTAAAACCACAACAGAATATTATCACAACCTCATGGAAATAGCTAAAATTAAACACCAAACACCGTTAGTCATTGGCAAACATATGGAACCAGGAATTCTGATATACAGCCTGCAAGAGTGTAAATTGGTAAGATTATTTTGGAAAACGGCCATTACTATAAGCTACATATATGCATACCTCATGAACCGCCATTCCTGTTTCTATTTATAGACCCCCCCCCATGCATATTATGGTCATCACAAGACATGCTGAGGGTAGACTAGATTAATAACTTGCAGTGCAGACAATGAGAAAAGACACAGCAGGAAAACCAGCTGCTTCAAACAATGGAGATCAATGTCACAAACATAAGGGTGAGAAAAAGGACCTGACAGAAAATATTTTATGTTACTGGATACCATTTATGTAAAGTTGAAAAAGACAAAAAACTATGTTGGTAGAAAACAGAAATGCCTAAAGATAACAAAATGGCAATATTTGGAGGAGAATTGTCACTGAGGAGAATAAAGGAAGTATCTGGAATGTGGTCGATGCTCTGTATCTTGATCTGGGCGTGATTACACATGTATGTTCAGTTGGTAAAAATTTATCAAAACTGTGTCATTTGTTCACTCTCCTGTGTGAATGTTCTTCATTAAAGATTTTTTAAAGCATTATTAGTATTACTTCCAAGATTAAATAGCATTAACATAAATTGGCCTTTAAAATAGCAAAGAAAAAATGTACTGGAAAGGGATATTATAATAACCTATTACATTTTTTAATTTCAAAATTAAATGTATCAGATGTTCTTGAAATTAGTTTAGTCTTCAAAAAAATGAAAGCAATCAAAGGAAAATAATTATGAAATGTTTTGAATTTCCTTACCTAGAAAGACTGTGTCTGAACTGGTACATTCTCTTCTCTTTATGAAACAAAGGAATGGTGTTGAGAAATGCTTATGCAAAAAGAAAAATGAGATGTTACCCTGAATGATAAATAAATCTCACTAAGAATGTTACTAAGTCCACCTGCTGGTGGTGTTTTAGATCCATTCATTTACTCATTCTGATGTCTGTAGGGATTTTAAAAGGTAAAATTCATGCAAATTTTCAGCCTTCTGACATGTTCTTAAGAGGCTAATAAATGACAAAGCCCACTCTTACGCAGCTGCAGAGTTTACCAACAGCAGCACCAGTGAGTGTTGGCCTGGATTATCCTTTTCTTGTAGGGATCGTACATTGTAGAATGGTTGGTGGCACTCTTAACTACTGCCAGGAGCATCACCCCATAGTTCTGAAAATGAAAATGTCTGCAGATGATGTTGCCAAATGACCCTACTGGTGGAGAGCCACTGTTCTACAATATGCATATATTGGAATACTAGAGTCCTAAGTTTTAGTTCCTTGGAATTACCCTGTTGTCAGTAAAAACATTATCTTTGGCTTCATCCATCTGGTGATATCTTTGCCATCATATATATATATGGACACAGGTTGCAATTAACAGCTCTAAAATGGTTTTGTCATTCTACAAGGAAGGAAAACCAATTCTGTTTGTAAATAATTGGCAAGGAGTGGTTCTCAGTGTGTGTAGGTTTCTCAAGGTGTGTGTAGGAAAGTAGTGTATACAGAGTGATCGTATCCAGTGTGTGCATTATGCAGATGTGACTGCCTACTTTGGCATTAAATTAGAAAGTTGTCTCAGCTGTAACAGGGGAAATGAAGATTTAAAATATTTTCTAAGAGTCTACTTAGATGATGAAACCAGTATTTGATTTTTTAATTTAACTCATGTATGTGATAAACTAAAGGAGTGACTTTTTAAATGCTTCCACACATACTTTTCTTACAGTGCAATATTGGTTTCAGGAGTAGAATTCAGTGATATCAGTTCCATACAACGCCAGGTGCTCATCATAAGCATCCTCCTTAATACCCTTCATGTATCTATCCCGTCTCCCCCCTCTTCCTCTGTCAATCCTCAGCTGGTTCTCTATCATTAAGAGTTTCTTATGGTTTGTTTCCCTCTCTTCTCTTTTTCCCCCACTCCTCATATGTTCATCTGTTTTGTTTTTTAAATTCCACATATGTGTGAAATCATATAGTGTTTGTCTTTCTCTGATTGACTTATTTCACTTACAGTAACACATTCTAGCTTCATCCATGTTGTTGTAAATGGCAAGATTTCATTTTTTTGGTGGCTGAGTAATATTCCATCACATATGTATACCACGACTTCTTTATCTATTCATTAGCTGATGGACATTTTGGCTCTCTCCGTAGTGTGGCTATTGTTGATACTGTTGCTGTAAACATCAGGGTGCATGTACCCCTTCAAATCTGTATTTTTGTATCCTTTGGGTAAATACCTAAAGCAATTGCTAGATTGTGGGGTAGTTCTATTTTTAGTTTTTTGAGGAACCTCCATACTGTCCTCCAGAGTGGATGCATTAGTTTGCATTCTCATCAACAAGTGCAAGAAGGTTCCCCTTTCTCTGCATCCTTGCCAACACCTGTTATTTCTTGTGTTGTTAATTTTAGCCATTCTGACAGGTATGAGGTGTATCTCATTGTATGAGGTGGTATCTCATTGTAATTTTGATTTGTGTTTCTCTGCTGATGAGTGATGTTGAGTATATTTTCATGTGTCTGTTAGCCATCTGGATGTCTTCCTTGGAAAAGTGTCTATTCGTGTCTTCTGTCCATTTCTTAACTGGGTTGTTTGTTTTGGGGTATTGAGTTTGATAAGTTCTTTATAGATTTGGGATACCCTTTATCAGATATGCCATTTGCAAATATCTTCTCCCATTCTGTAGGCTGCCTTTTAGTTGATTATTTCCTTCACTGTGCAGAAGTTTGTTATCTTGATGAGGTCCCAGTAGTTCATGTTTGCTTTTGTTTCCTTTGTCTTCAGTGATGAGTCTAGTAAGAAGTTCTCTGGCCCGGATGCCTTTTCTTTTTTGAAAAAACAATTTATGCTATCAATAATATATATAAAAAGATTCCATTTTTTATTATGGCCTTATTTTCAAAATTTGTAACAAAACATTTTCAGAGGATTAGGCAAAAAATTAAAACCTAAAACTCCCAATTAAAAACTTCCAATATTAAACTAAAATTTAAATGTCTGCTTCCAGGGTTACCTATCTGTGGCACATCAGGTTGGTGTAGACATGGATGATGGGTGACCTGTGGGGGAAAGAACCTGACTCTGACACCTTCACTGAAACATTAGGTGAAATGATTTGCTAAGGTCATTTAGAACATTTAAAAGTTTCTGTTCCTTAGAAGGATATCATTTGATTTTATATATTTATTTATGACTCTCTACTAAAGGGGGATTTTAAAAAAGAAATTTTACAACTATGTATTAGATGATTTTTCAAATCCAAAACCTTCTACATTCCAGCACCTTGCCCAGATTTTGCTTTAAAAAGGTATTTTTCATTAATCGAAATATAATTTTAAGACTTCCAAATTTGCCTAGCGTGGATAGTTATCTGAAGGAAACAGAACAACTCACAGTTCACGTGTCCTGCAACCGCCACTGTTAAGAAGGACTGAATAAGCAAGTTCCTTTGTTATGTTAGGGGAAGAATGATTTCAACAACTACTTATTCTAATGATTGGATCTGACCTTATTTCCAAAGAAAGAAAGAAAGGGAGGGAGGGAGGGAGGGAGGGAGGAAGGAAGAAAAGAAAGAAAGAAAGAAAGAAAGAAAGAAAGAAAGAAAGAACGAAAGAAAGAAAGAAAAGCCAATGGTAGTGTAGAGTTATTGATCTCGATAATTGCCTTACAATAGATTGATCCTTACTGATAATTTGGCTTCTTAGGACAAAGGAATGATGCATGTGATGAATAACATGAAAAATACTTTCTTTTAAACTTTTTTAGTAAATTTCTTGTCTTAATAAACTGATAATTGACCAAATAATTTTCTTTTTACTTTGTTTTATGAAATTATCCATGAAAATGTACATTTTAAAAAATATATTACTTAAGCCAGACTTTTTTAAAGATAATACATTTAAAGAAAAAAATGTAAGTATCTCTTATTTTCCAGTTTGCATAGTAAGTTATCTCCTCTCCCCCCAAATATAAATATATTGGACAACTAAACAAATTGCCTATGACCATTTTAGCTGCTTCATGAAAATACACTAGTGTGACCAAACCTATCTTTGATGGATGGACCCGTGCCCACTCTTTCAGTTCTGATGATTATGATTTGATAAGAGTATATCCTTTTAAGCGAAAGAAAATTTTCCATAATTAAAATATGTCCATTTCCTCATGAATTTTCAGCTTCATAAATTAAATGAGTACCAAATTTATATATAGTGTAGCAATAATTTAAGATTGTTGTTTGAAGGGATTATTGACATTGGATTGGTGGGATTTTTTTTTTTAACTTATTTCTACTCATTGACAAATGCCAGGCCATTACTGACAATCCTAGGTGACTTCCTACTTATCATTGACTCTCTGGGTTGTTACATTTGGGGGAAGGAAGGACAACCTCTGTGCCCTCGTGATTTCTCCCAAACAGACATCTGAACAACCCCTAGTCAACACAGAGAAGCAAGAGGAAATCTAGATTTTGTAAGCCATATGTGTACAATGTAAAGTCAATTAGGGTCCACAGCCGATGCTACCTCAAGTGTTCACTTCATGTTATGATTCTTTATAATGAAGTGGGTTTACAGATTGCAGGTAAACCCCCAAAGTTTGTTCTCATCGTGTCACTTCTGGAATCATCATTCTCCTGTTACATTAAGAAGGGAATGTGTTTTAGGTACGTGCCTTTGACACTACACACTCAGCTTGACTTCCACAGCACCTCAATATCCTCCACTGATTGTCACGTAGGTTGCTCTTTGCAAATGTATACATGCTGAACGTTAGATAAGAGTCATCACTAGAACCTCCTAATTGAGCCCTCCAGAACAGAATACAAAACCATATTTATCTTTAGATTACTTGAAGCTTTTTATTACAGTTGAGTATCCGTTTTTAAAACACTTTCTATTTTAAGACATACCACATTGCTTTGGAAAATAAAAGGAATATGTCAACCATTCAAGCAAATGACTTCAAAATGCTGGAAAACACTGGTGAACATAAACACTCAAGAAAGCATTTACATATAGCAATGCAGGCCTACCTTGAGAAACAAGAAAATTCTCAAATAAACAACCTAACCTTACACCTGAAGGAGCCAGAACAAGAGGAACAAAGCTCAATGCTAGTAGGAGTGAAGTTTTAAAGATTAAAGGAGAAGCAAAGGAAGAAAAGACAAAACAATAATAATCAGTGAAACTAAGAACTGATTCTTTGAAAAGATAAGCAAAATTGAAAATATTTAGCCAGATTCATCAAGAGAAAAAGAGAGAGGACTCAAATAAATAAAATCAGAATTGAAGAAGGAGAAATAAGAACAAACTCCACGGAAATACAAAGAATTATAAGAGAATATTATGAAAAATTATTTATCAATAAACTGGACAACCAGGAAGAAATGGATACATTCCTAGAAATATGCATCTTCTAGAAATGAATAAGAAGTAGAAACTTTGATACAGATTGCTAGTAATGAAATTAAATTGGTAATCAAAAAGCTCCCAATAAATGAAAGTCCAGGACCAGATGGCTTCACAGATTAATGCTTCCAAATTTTGGAGAAGAGTTAACATTTGTTCTTCTCAAACTATTCCAAAAAATATAAGGGGAAGGAAAACTTCCAAATTTATTCTACAAGGTCAGTATTACCCTGATTATAAAGACACTCCAAAAACAAACAAACAAACAACAGAACTACAGGCCAATATCTCTGATGCAAAATTCCCAACAAAATAGCAAACAAAATTCAACAACACATTAAAAGGATAATTCACCATGGTCAGGTATGATTTATTCCAGGGATACAAGGGTGGTTCAGTATTCATAAGTCAATCAATGTGATATGTCACATTAACAAGAGGAAAGGTTAAAACTTTATGATCATCTCAATAGATGTAGGAAAAGCCTATGACAAAATACAGCATTCAATTCATGATAAAAATTCTCAACAAAATTGGTTTAGAGGGAACATACCTCAACATAATAAAGGCTGTATATATAAAACCCACAGCTAACATCATACTCAGTGGTGAAAAACTGAGAGCATTTCCTCTAAAATCAAAAACAAGACAAGAATGCCCACTCTCAATATTTTTATTCTACATAGTAATGGAAATCCTAGCCAACACAATCAGACAAGAAAAAGAAACAAAGCTATCCACATTGGTAAGGAAGAAATAATCACAATTTGCAGATGACATATTATATATAGAAAACCCTGAAGACTCCACCAAAAAACTATTAAAACTGATAAATGAATTCAGAAAAGTCACAGAATACAAAATTAATATACAAAAATGTGTTTCATTTCTATACACTAGTAACAAAATAGCAGAAAGAGAAATTAAGAAAATAATCCCATTTAAAATGGCACCAAAAAGAATAAGATACCTAGGTATGAATGTAACCAAGGAGGAGAGAGACCTATCTATATTCTGACAACTACAATATCAATGAAAGAAATTGAAGATGACACAAACAAATGGAAAGACATTCCATATTCATTGGTTGGAAGAATTAATATTGTTAAAATGTCTATACTACCCAGAAATCTACATGTTCAGTTCAATTTCTATCAAAACACCAATAGCATTTTTCACAGAACTATGACAAATAAATTTGTCCTAAAATTTGTATGGAACCACAAAAGAATTCAAATAGCTAAAGCAATCTTGAGAAATAACAAACCTGGAGGTATCACAATCCCAGGCTTCAAGATGTACCACAGAGCTATAGTAACCTAATCAAAACAGTGCAGTACTGGCACAAAAATAGACCCATAGACCAATGGAACAGAATAGAGAATCCAGAAATAAACCCACAGTTATATGGTCAATTCATTTATGACAAAGTAGGCAAAAATATGCAATGGAGAAAAAGTCTCTTCAAAAAGTGGTGTTGGGAAAACTGAAGAGCTACCTGCAAAAGAATGAAATTGGACCCCTTTCTTATGCCATATACAAAAACAAATTCAAAATGGATTAGAGATTTAAGCGTAAGACCTAAAACCGTCAAACTCCAAAAAGAAAACCTAGGCAGTAATCTCTTGGACGTCAGCCATAGCCACATATTTATGGATACGTCTCCTCAGGCAAGGGAAACAAAAGCAAAAAGGGAACTATTGGAACTACACCAAAATAAAGATTTTGCACAGCAAAAGAAATCATCAACAAAATGAAAATGCAACTTTCTGAGTGGGAGAAGATAGTTGCAAATGATATATTTGATAAGGGATTAATATCCAATATATATGAACACCTTATACAACTCAATACCATAAAAAATCAATCTGATTAATAAAATGGAAAGAGGACCTGAATAGACATTTTTCTAAAGACATACAAATGGCCAACAGACACATGAAAAGGTGCTCGACATCACTAGTCATCAAAGAAATGCAAATTAAAACCACAATGACATACTACTCGTACCAGTCAGGATTGCTAGTATCAAAAAGACAAATAACAACTGTTGGTGAGGATGTGGAGAAACAGGAACCCTCGTGGGCTGTTGGTGGGAATGTAAATGTGTACAACCACTGTGGAAAACATTATGGAGGTTCCTCAAATAATGAGAAATGCCATACGATCCAGTAATTCTAGGACTTTACCCAAGAATATGAAAACACTAATTTCAAAAGATACATGTACTCCTGTGTTTATTACAGCATTATTTACAACAGCCAAGAGGGGCGCCTGGGTGTCTCAGCTGGTTAAGTGTCCAACTTTGGCCCAAGTCATGATCTCACAGTTTGTGGGTTTGAGTCCTGCGTCGGACTCTGTGCTGATAGCTCAGAGCCTGGAGCCTGCTTCAGATTCTGTATCTCCCTCTCTCTCTGCCCCACCCCCTCTTATGCCCTGTCTCTGTGTCTCTCTCAGAAATAAGTAAACATTTTTAAAAAATATTACAATAGCCAAGGTAAGGAAGTAACCCAAGTGTCCATCAAAAGATGAGTGGATAGGGGCACCTGGGTGGCTCAGTCGGTTGAGCGTCCGACTTCGGCTCAGGTCACGATCTCACGGTCCGTGAGTTCGAGCCCCGCGTCGGGCTCTGGGCTGATGGCTCAGAGCCTGGAGCCTGCTTCTGATTCTGTGTCTCCCTCTCTCTCTGCTCCTCCCCCATTCATGCTCTGTCTCTCTCTGTCTCAAAAATAAATAAACGTTAAAAAAAAAAAAAAAAAAAAAAAAGATGAGTGGATAAAGATGTGATGTGTGGAGGTACACACACTTAACGGAGTATTCCTTAGCCATAAAAAAGAATGAGAACTTTCCATTTGCAATAACATGGATGGACCGAGAGGGTATTATGCTGAGTGCAGTAAGTCAGACAGAGAAAGACAAATACCATATGATTTCACTTATATGGAAATGTGGGACCTAAAAAACAAAACAAGCACTCTTAAATACAGAGAACAAACTGGTAGTTGCCAGAGGGGAGGTGGGTGTGGGGATGGTTGAAACAGATAAAGATTAAGGGATACAAACTTTCAGTTATAAAATAAATAAGTCATGGAGATTGAAACAACACATGGGAATATAGTCAGTAATACTGTGATAACATTATCTGGTGACAGATGGTGACTACACTTACTGTGGTGACCAATGAGTAATGGAAAGAACTGTTGAATCACTATGTTGCACTCCTGAAACTAATATAACATTGTATGTTAATTATATTGCAATTTAAAAAAAAAAGTTTTTAGTTTTTAAAAAATATTTATTTATTTTGAGAGAGAGAGAGAGTACAAGCAGGGTAGGGGCAGAGAGAGAGGGAGAGAGAGAATCCCAAGCAGGCTGCGCAATGCCAACACAGAGCCGGGGGCTCAATCCTATAAACAAAGAGATCATGACCTGAGCCCATATCAAGAGTCGGACGCTTAACCAACTGAGCCACCCAGGCTCCTCCCCCCCCCCCAAAAAAAAGAAAGCTTTGAGGGGCGCCTGGGTGGTTCAGTTGGTTAAGCATCTGACTTCATCTCAGGTCATGATCTCGCGGCTTGTGAGTTTGAGCCCCACGTTGGGCTCAGTGTTGACAGCTCAGAGCCTGGAGCCTGCTTCAGATTCTGTCTCCCTATCTCTCTGCTCCTCCCCTGTTCACTCTCTCCCTCTCTCAAAAATTAAGAAACATAGGAAGGAAGGAAGGAAGGAAGGAAGGAAGGAAGGAAGGAAGGAAGGAAGGAAAGAAAGAAAGAAAGAAAGAAAGAAAGAAAGAAAGAAAGAAAGAAAGAAAGAAAGAAAAAGAAAGAAAGAAAAAGAAAGAAAGCTTTGAGAAAGAACTTGACTTTTACTTGACTTCTACTTGAAAGATTTGAATGCATCCCAGGTTCAGAACTCATTCTAGGTTACTGGGCCCCCTTCTAATTCATTGAAAGTAGAATATGAAGATACCATGGTGAGCTGGTATTATCTAATCTTAATATTTGGGTCTTCTCTGGATTCACTCAGTAGCCCTGTCACTTAGCTGACGATGCTGAATTCCTAGGTTGCTGCTTATTTAGAACAAAGATGGAGAAGACAGAGGAAAAGAAATATCATCCCAGAACTGGTACAATACTGAGAGTTATAGTCCAAAACTGAGTAAAAATTTCAATTTATCTAAAAAACAGTTTCTGTACTGTTTCATCTCTAATGATATTATAATGACAAGTAATTCCACCCTTAACTGTAAGATTTGATCCTTCTATATCAAATGTCTGTTTGGATCATCATAAAAATTCTGTGAAGAAGGTATCATCATTCCCATTTTACAGAGCAAAGGGAGACTCAAATGAAATCTAATGATACTCCATTAAGTAAGGTCTTTAGCCAGGGTGGAAATCTGGATAGCTTCTTTTTCTTACACAGATACAATGACTGAAGTCTAATGGGAATAAGTCAATTAATTGCTCAGTATCAAGCTATTTTTATACCATTTTGTCTGTCATAGCTTCTGCTTTTGGCAGTGGTTGCTATACATTAGGTAATATTTGAAAGGCACGCTCTGTGGAGACAAAAGAGTAAAGCCAATGAAGGCTGAACTAACTGCTGATACTGTGCCCTGCCAGTACACTTAAAGATGATTATTTTTATTTTCTTTATTATTGTTATTATTGTTTTAAAAAATTAAGTTTATTTATTTATTTTGAAAGAGAGAGAAAGCGCAAGTGGGGGAGAAGCAGAGAGAAAGGGAGAGAGAAAGAATCCCAAGTAGGCTGTGAACTGTTAGAGCAGAGCCCAACACGGGGCTCAAACCCACCAACAGCAAGATCATGACCTGAGTCAAAGTCAGATGGTTAAGTGACTGAGCTGCCCAGAGGCTCCTATTATTTTTTTTTTAAAGAAAGAGAGTACAAGCAGGGGAGGGCAGAGAGAGGGAGGGAGACCATATTAAGCAGGCTCCATGGCGCCTGACCCAGGGCACCATATCTCATGACCATGGGATCATGCATGACCTGAGCCAAAATCAAGAGTCAGACGCTTAACCGACTGAACCACCCAGATGCCCCAAGATGATTACTTTTTTTTTTAATTTTTTTTAATGTTTATTTATTTCTGAGACAGAGAGAGACAGAACATGAGTAGGGGAGGGGCAGAAAGAGAGGGAGACACAGAATCAGAAGCAGGCTCCAGGCTCTGAGCTGTCAGCACAGAGCCCGACGCGGGGCTTGAACTCACCGCGAGATCATGACTCGGGCTGAAGTCGGACGCTTAACTGACTGAGCCACCCAGGCGCCCCAAGATGATTACTTTTAAATTTTCATTCTGCTAGTAAAAGTTATATATGTACATTTTTTTTTAAATTTAAAGTACGTAAATATATGAAGAAGGACATAATACCTTACATCCTGTAATTTGGATAGGATATGTATAGATAGATGGAAAGATAGATCTATTTTTGCTGCATTTTTTACTCTTGTCTATAAACACACACGTATGCATACTATCTCTACATAAATTTGGTTTTATAAACAAGACTGTACTACAGGTATAAACAATGTGCGTACTGTGTATAAACTGTATACTGTACTTCTTCATAAAGTATTTATGAACCTCTTTACATGTCTCAGTTATGTATCATTTTATAATGTCATTTTATTACATTTCTGTGCTAATTTCTGTTTGTGCTATATGTTATTTAATATACCCTTTTATTATTATCTGTATAGATTATTTTTCACATTCATAATGATAGACAGCCCCATGATGAAGTTGTACATACATCTGGCATAATTATATTCTCACTTCTGTCGGTCGGAAATTTTAATTCCAAAGTGAATGTGCCGTATAAAATGAAGGTATTTTTTAAATCCTTTCAATTTGAAATAACACATTTGCCTTAAATAGCTGTACAAATTTATACTCCCACCAGGATTGAAAAAAACTATAGCTTCCTGCTTTTTACCATCAC
Organism: Panthera tigris; assembly: GCF_018350195.1. Taxonomy (NCBI): domain Eukaryota; kingdom Metazoa; phylum Chordata; class Mammalia; order Carnivora; family Felidae; genus Panthera; species Panthera tigris. Next base: position 8,296,479 of record NC_056663.1, on the reverse strand, counting down.
CAAAAACAAATTAATATGTTCTTAGTGAATATTCCATTTAAGATCTTTGCCCATTTTTCTACTGAAGTACCTGTTTACTTTTTTGTCATTATCATGTTCACGTGATATTTTAAGAATACTAGTCCTTCTCCATCTGTCCTGTATATTGCAAATAGTTTTTCTACTTTACTGTCTTTTATTTAGTTTACAGTATTTGCTACCATACAGATAGTTTACATTTTATTTTTACATTCACCTTCAGAAAGGCCTTTTTTCAGCCTAAGAGCTTAAATATAACTTTCATTTTCTAGTCCTTTGTTGTGGTTCGGTTTTAGGTTCTTTTCTCAATTTTTTTTATATTGCATTTTTTCTATTTGGAATGCTATGCTTATATTTTTCCCCTATTTGTCTACTGAGTGACAGTGTTTTCTGTCATAGATACAAGTATTGTTATTTTCCCTTCTTTTTATTTATCTTGAGAGTGAAAGAAAGCGCAGGCAGGGGAGAGGCAGAGAGAGAGAGAGGAGAGTGACAATCCCAAGCAGGCTCCACACTCCCAGTGCAGAGCCCGACACGGGGCTCGAACTCCCAAGCCAGGAGATCATGACCTGAGCTGAAATCAGGAATCGGACGCTTAACTGAATGAGCCACCCAGGCACCCCTGTTATTTTCCCTTCTTAATTTGAAGTACAAATTAAAACTTAAAATAATAACTTAATTGGAAGTCCCTCCTTGCCACTATCTTTTATCTTAATGGCCTGGGGTGCACATTTCATTGTGGCGTGTAACACTGGAGTGTGGTCCCACAGCCCTTCCTGGCAGAGTGCACACTCATGCCTGTGCCTGTGAGATTCATGTGATCAGCTGAGGTCACATCCTGACTTTATTTCTGGCCGAATTATGGAGAAAAGAATCCCGGGGACCCACCAGTCACACAGACCCGTGCTGCTTCTGTTGGTTCAAGGGCTATTCAAGCAAGCAGAGGCAGCCAGAAACCCATCCATAGCATTTCACTTCTGGTAGCAATGACCCTACATTGGCCCATGTACTTCTGCAAACTTTCCTTCCAGTTGCAATCCTTTTCCATTACGACACATTTTGAGTCTTGAATGCCGTGTCATGTGTGAGATTTTCTTGAGACAAATATTTCATTAAGAGTTGAGAGACTGTGTGAGGATATGTGGTCACTTTCGCTTAAGCTGGGATCTGTCCATCCCCACCCGCCATGTTGCCAATGGAATTACTCTGGGTATAGCTGCCTGGCATGTCAGCAATCACCCTACATATTCCAGAAGGTAATGGATTAATATCGGTATTTTTAAAACAAAGACCTAAAGACATTAAGTGATATGCCCCAATTACACAATTAATGAAGAAAGGGAAAATCCTGAAATTCATAGCCAATTTTATTATCTAAAAGAAAGGAACACATTTCATAATCTACTGCCTAGGAGGCTCTATAATGATAAAAGGAAATCATGTTAGATGCCGTTTCTCAAAACACAGTACAAATAGCACCTACATCAGAATAACTTTGATTATTCAAAGTAATGGTGAAAAGACTTTCAATTAAATAGTATTTTGATTTTTCAAAGCAAATATTTCAATTTTGTACATCAGAAATTAGAAAGGAGAAACCTGTAACCTGCTAGAATGTGGACTGTTGACCTCCATCTGAGACAGGCGGGGCAGTTCCTGCATTGAACAGCTCTCCGGCTGACCCCTGTGCACGCCCCACTTGAAGAACCAATGTCCGAAGTGTTTACTTCCATATTTAGACCTCCATATTTATGAAAGCATAAACTAAACTTCTGATGTTGTAGTTCACTTTGTATACAAAGTTAAATAATGCCCCATTTTCCCCAAATTTCAAAGTATGATTTAGAAAACTGTTGTTTTTCATAGCTATGGTAAATACCTGAATATAATTGTTTTCAGTTTATTTATTTATTTTGTGAGAGAGAGAGATTGTGTGTGCGAGAGAGAGGGGGGCAGAGAGAGAATCCCAAGCAGGCTCCACATCACCAGCCTGCACAGATCCCAGTGCAGGGCTCAAAACCACAAACTGTGAGATTATGACCTGAACCCAAATAGGACACTTAACCAGCTGAGCCACTCAGATGCCCCAGTAACTACCTGAATATAACTTGGAAAGTTCAACTTAATTGGATACACTAATGTAGACAATCACGTATAAGCAGAATTCACCTTCTCTGGATTGTTTCATGTCTTTTTCGTGGCAAAATAAATCTTCAGTGTCAACATTTTTGGGAATACTTGGAGGTTCTACCAAAATACATACCTAAATGTGATACTTTTGTTGAAATCCCTTTCTTCATGGGATTATTTATTCTAAAGTAACTTCTGTAAAATTAGATTCCTAATTCCAAGCATCCTGCTTAATTATATTATATTGATGCTGGTAATTAAAAGTGAAGCAAAGGATTACAGCGGACTACGGTTTATATGTGCTGAAGGCTAATACGAGCTTGAATAAATTTTCCAACTAAAGTTTGCCAATTAGGTAAAACTGTATATCGAACAGGCTACTTTAGAAATTGTTTTTAAAATTATGTCTCACAAAATTTTTGTCTTAAGACCCAAATATATATTTTCCAAATTTGGTTGTGGTACTTAATTTCATTTTTAATTGTGGTATTGATTCAAATTAAAATATGAATATAATTTTACCAAGAAAAGTTAAAACTCAGGGATAATTGATAATATATTTTTTAAATTTTTTAAATTTATTTTGAGAGAGTGAGGAGGGGGGAGGGGAAGTGGGGAGAGAGAGAATCCAAAGCAGCCTCTGTGCTGTCAGCGCAGAGCCCAACATGAGGCTGGATCCCACGAACCATGAGATCGTGACCTGAGCTGAAACCAAGAGTCAGACACTTAACTGACTGAGCCACCCAGGCGCCCTGATTTTTTTAAATTTTTTTTAATGTTTATTGATTTTTGAGAGAGAGAGAGAGAGAGTGTGTGAGCAGGGGCAGGTCAGTAACAGAGACAGAGGGAGAGACAGAACTCGAAGTGGGCTCCAGGCTCTGAGCTGTCAGCACAGAGCCCGACACAGGGCTCGAACTCACCAACTGTGAGATCATGACCTGAGCTGAAGTCGGACCCTTAACCAACCCAGGCGCCCCAGGCACCCTGAGTTTTAATAAGGATCTGGCATACGTAACACTAAACCTACAGGTTTTTTGCGTGCATTATTTCCAAATCCCCTAATCTGAGAAATGACCGATCTTGCGTGTTTCTTTGATAGGCATATGCCGGCAAAGAGCTGGAGGAGCGACTGCGGTCCGTGTCCAGTGTCGATGAACTCATGACCGTACTCTACCCAGAATATTGGAAAATGTACAAGTGTCAGTTAAGGAAAGGCGGCTGGCAACATAATAAAGAACAGCCCAACATCAATGCAAGAACAGAAGACACTGTAAAATTTGCTGCAGCACATTATAATGCGGAGATCTTGAAAAGTAAGCATGGGAAGAAAAATATTTGATAAGCTTCAGTCAGCCCAGTGAAAGCTGCTAGTCTGTTTTCTTTCTTTTTAATTTCAGTGTTTGTACCACTAAAGCCCTTTAGGGCTGAAAGCAGACAACAGAAATAAAGGTTTTCAAAATATAGCGTTTTATGACTTCACTGTGAGTGGTTAAGAGGATTTCTCGAAATATAAAGAATAGAAATGTGGATGCATATCAACACGTTTTGTTTTTTTTTCAATTGAGGTGATATCCCAATGCAAAATTTTCAAAAGGTGAAGATATATTTTACACACTCTGCAAGCATTTAAGCATTCTATGTCTTACAAAATAATTGCACAGAAATTCTTTGATTTGGATTCAGAAATGCTGAATTTCTAAATCACCCCAAATCATCTTTCCAATGACTTCTTCTTGCCTTGTTTCTTGATAGCTGGACTCTGGGAAAGCTACTAAAAGATCTAGCAGAAAGAGTCACAAAAAATTACGATGCCGGGTAAAGTGGCATGGTATAAATTGGTGGGCTACTTTTAAAAAAATAAGTCCCTTCGGTTGTTAGATATGAATCGCTCTCAAGGTTTGAGATTGCAATTTATTCCCAAAACAAACACACACAGCATGGCTTCACGGTTGAGTAACCAATAGCTTCCACGCTTTTTTTCTAAAAATTTTACTTGAGGGCAAATAGGGGAAAAATAAGCTAAAACATGTAAGAAGTACGTCACCTATAATGCAGCAGTTAAAAGGTCAGCAGTGCTATGGCCAACCCACTAACCCACTGTAAACAGAATTCCAAGAGAGAGTATCAAAGGAACAGAAAAATTAGACTTTCCCGAAAGCACTTAGTTCAGGATCCAGGCCCCACTTGATGGAAAATACCCCTGCGTTTCAAGCAGCCACGGCCATGACATTACCCAAAGCTGCCAAGCAGCCTGCCTGAAAACCATCTCTGAACGCAGTCCAAACCCATAGCCATTTTCTCATTTATATCTCAGTTTAAAAAGAAAAATTAAGTCACGTTCATATTTGCTCGGAGACCACAAAAATAGTCCATGCTATAGCCGAAGAACGTGACTTCCTCTCCGCGGGTCCTGCAAATGATTAAATTTTCATCTTCTTAAGCAAAGAAAACCGAGCACAAGTGCTGTAGAAAATCGGTGTCGTTTCAAGAAAGCATAATCCTAATTTTAGCTTGTTACACGGCTGGAGAGATCCGTGTGTCAAGGAAAATATCCGTAGGCGCCCCGTGAAATATCGTATCATATTCCAGGTCACGGGGGCAGCTTAGGATCCCGTCGACTCCTTTTATATTTTTGTAACGTTACATCTCGCGCTTAAATCTGGAACTCTGAAATGGAAAGCCGCTGGCGACTGCCAGAGGCTTCTGGCCCTCGCTGGCTTCGTTGTGACTCACGGCCTTCCCTGTGACCCGGCAGGTATTGACAGCGAGTGGAGGAAGACTCAGTGCCTGCCGCGTGAGGTGTGTATAGATGTGGGGAAGGAGTTCGGAGCGGCAACAAACACCTTCTTTAAACCCCCGTGTGTGTCCGCCTACAGATGTGGAGGCTGCTGCAACAGTGAGGGCCAGCAGTGCATGAACACCAGCACCAGCTACCTCAGCAAGACGGTAGGTGGGTGGGTGCCGGGGCTCTGCCCTCCAGAGCCGCCGACGTTCTCGCTGGGAATGAAGTTCATTTCTCAGGGCCCCGCGGTTTGGATGGTACAATCTCACAGAGAAAGTAACTGATGCTTGAGGAACCCTGTTCGTGGTAGCGGTATCCGAGAATAAACACACGTACGAGTGCGTGTCTGAGAGAGGGAGACCCAGCTACTTTCCTTGGGCAATAAAACGACTGTCAGGTGCGTAAGTCTTCTGATGACAGAGACACAGCACGAATTACACGTTCAAGATACATGCTGAAATGCGGGTGGGTGTTCTGTGCAACAGGCGTAATACTGAGACGAGCCAGCACCCTGAGCTGAATTGTGTTCGTCTAGGAAGCAAAGGAAATGGTCTGCCGCTCAGTCTCATGGATTCTGAGTTACCTGTGAGGTCCCATCACACGAGACGGGAGGCTTCGAACAAACAGCCCAGAAACGTATCTTAAGGTTGGGTGCTGGGATCTTGGGAGCGGATGCGCTCACCTGCACCGCGGGTCGGCCGTGGAGGAGGCGGCTGGCCGTCAGAGGGCACGTCTGGGCGCTGGTGGTGGCCACGGGGTGTTGTCTGAAGGGGTGTGAGCCACTGGCCTCTGCACAGAGATGTCTGGAGAAGCCCGGGGCCTGGGCCGGGCCGAGGCAGACTCCCCGAACGACAAAACCGTGTTTGCCTAAAAGGCTTTTCTGATCCATTTTGGGAGGTGGAATAACACAGGCAGCCTGGCTACATCCAGAACTGTACTTTGACTTGTTTTTTTCAGTTTTATTTATTTATTTTTGAGAGGGAGACAGAGAGAGTGAGTGGGGGAGGGGCAGAGAGAGAGGGAGAGAGAGAGAATCCCCGGCAGGCTCTGCTCTGTCGAGCGCGGAGCCCGACTCGGGGCTCGAACTCACACACCGTGAGATCATGACCTGAGTCGAAACTAAGAGTCGGGCTCTTAACCGACTGAGCCACCCAGGCACCCCAAGAACTGTACTCTGACTTTTAAAGTGAAAAATAACTTCAAAAACGGGATGCTCGGTGTGATTTGTACAGTGTGGAATGATAACAGGGTCACGCTTTTAGTCAGATAATGTCTCTACTTGGAACCCGTGTAAGAGAGGCTTCTTCTCGTATAGACCTTGCTGCTCAGAAGTTTGGATCGCACTAATAAAATCTCTTATTTTGATAGAACTAAGTGGAAATGAAAGTTAAATTGCCTTTTTGAAAAAAAAAAAAAACAATCGTATTTCTTTTTATTGCTCATACACCTGCTGAAGGAACCAGCTGTTTCAGATACTAAGACTTGCAGGAGGAAACAAAAATTATCAAACTGTATTTTCTATTCAGTTTACCTCTGCCTAAACTCTAAAGACTAAAAACAAAAATGAAAAGGTGATGCATTGGGGCCTGGCGTCCTCCCTGTTATCATAATTAAGCACAGCCAGAAGGACTTCATTTATTCTTGATGAAGCAGCATACTCCTAAATATAGTCACGTATTTAGAAACTTAATCAGTAGAATGTTTGTTTGTGGGCCTAACATAGCATAACATTCCAGTGCTTGATAAAATTCTGATATTTGAATGGAATAACACATCATCGTGTGTTTGAGCACAGCACCTCTTTTTCCTCATTCCCCTCCTTCATCAAACAGTGATTAGAAATTTGGTAGCTGAGAACCGTACATTTACCGTATACTGTTCGGAATAAAATGCTACTGATTTCACAGGTTTTACTGGATAATAGGGCTTTAGCTCATCATAACCCTGAAGTATAACAGGATTTTAGAAATCCTTTTATAGGTGTTGGCACTAAACACCTTTTTTCAAAAATATCGAACTACTTATTCTAGTGGGATAGTCTCTAAAACATAACACTCATTTTTAAAGAGATGTTAAAATTAAAAATGTTGCTGGCTTTCATATTTTAGCTGAAGCCCATAAAAGGATTTTTGGCCTTCTGTGTTGTCACAGTTAGAGAAAATACACGAGGGTGATTTGGGAAATTACCTTTTTGGAATGCCTTTAATAGAATATATTTGTAAATATTTCTATTAAGCAATATGATATCTACCCTAGATTATATTATTATTGTGGGGTTTGACTTAAGGCAAATAGCAATTTGGTTGACCTTCAAAAAGTCCAGATAAACCAGTTGCATTTTCCAAAGACCAAAGGGCTAGATCTCGTTTAAAAATGGGATGGCATGGAAGAGGCTCAAAAAATAGATTTTGAAGATTTCATGGAATAAAATGTTACCTACTAAGAGCTCATTATTTGTCATTTCAAAAGTGCCTTATTGGATTTGGTTGTTGGGTGAAACTTTATCATCAAAGTGCTCGTGTTGTAAAGGTGAAAAGTTGAGTCATAACTGTTTTAGCATTGGGATGTTGTTTCGTTGGTTCATTTCTTGAAATTCCTGTCTTTTTAGAGTTAATTTATTTTCTCAGTGAAAATCAGTTGCCAGTTGACAATAATGCTGTTTTTCATTATTAATTCCTTCCACAAATTCTTCTAGGATGCCTTGTTAAGCTGACAGAAAAAAAAATAGTTTGAAATGAATTTTCTCTGGGGCACCTGGGTGGCTCAGTCGGGTAACTGTCTGACTCTTGATCTCGCCTCAGGTCATGGTTTCCCATTTCGTGGGACCAAGCCTGCGTCGGTCTCTGGGCTGACAGTGTGGAGCCTGCTTGGGATTCTCTCTCTCTCTGCCCTTCCCCTGCTCACATGCATTCCCCCCACCACTGAAAATAAATAAACTTAAATGAAGTTTCTGTAAAAAAAAAAAAAAGTCTCAGACTTTATAGTATATTATTTATTAAATATTTTCATATTTAAATTACATATTTCAAAATATATCTTTTTTAGATACAGATGCTCAGATGTTCTGTGTAATAGTTCCTCAGATAAGCTCTTAGTTCCCCAGTACCACGCTCAGCCCAAACAACACCCTGGTCTTGTGGTTTTCCCTCTGGACGCGTGTCTTCATCTCTAGTCAGGAGCACAGGGGTCGTCCTTGACCGCTCCCTTCTCTTGTCACACATCCAGCCTATCACCAGTCCGATGTTAATTTTATCCCATAAGTATCTTGAATCCCCATGTCTACCACCATCACTCTAGTCCAACATACTTTTCATGCTTTTTCCAGCTAATGAAAAACCAGCCTCTCTGTTCTCCTGCTTCCATTTCCCCTTGATTCTCTCAACTGCCCCCAAACGCGATATTTTTTAAAACACAAGTCTAAGGGTGTTTCCAGCATAAAGACCCTTCGGTGATTTCCCACTGCTCTTAGAATACAACCAAACTCTTTATCACAGCCTTGAATGTCTGCTTGGCTCTACAACATGGTCTGCCAGAAGTGTCCCTTGTCCTTACTTTTTGTGCTTCTAAATGCTCTAGGCTTCCTTGAGTTCCTTCCACCGTGCCCCCTCTGGCCCAGGATCTTTGCTCACACCCTGGCCTTCTGGTTTCCTCCTTGCTGGGGTACCAGTTCTTCCAGTCTCCATCACATGACTCAACAAGTCCCTGGGGGAGATTTATCTGACCTCCTTGATCGGATCCTGTTTCTTTTAAATTCTTTATAGTTTCCCATACTTTTCTTTCATTGCACTTAACTGCAGCTTATAAATCCATTTGTAACAATATAGCCATTATTATTTGATTAATGTCTGTCTCCTCCTTAAAGCCAAAAGCAGGTCTGTGTTGTTCATGGGTTACCTGAGTATCTACCACAGAATTAGCATACAACCCCTTTTGGAACCACATAAAAACTGGACCCTCTCACCAGAAAAAATGAAAATATGGACATACCCACAGTATTTACCCCAGAGTTCCAAGGATATGGCTTCCTTACCCTACTCCTTATCTGTTGAACCAGATTTTAAAACTACTGCCTTGAAGGTTAATAATAATAAAATAGTCGGGGCGCCTGGGTGGCTCAGTCGGTTAAATGTCCGACTTCAGCTCAGATCATGATCTGGCAGTTTGTGAGTTCGAGCCCTGCATGGGGCTGACAGTTCAGAGACTGAAGCCTGCTTCAGAGTCTGTGTCTCCCTCTCTCTCTGCCCCTCCGCCACTCACATTCTTGTCTCTCCCCCCTTCAAAAATAAACATTAAAAACAAATAAAATAGTTGATTAACTCACCTGTGTAATTTTATTTATTTTTGAGAGAAAGAGAGAGAGCATGTGCTCTCGAGAGTGGGGAAGGGTCAGGGAGAGAGAGAGAGAGAGAGAGAGAGAATCCCAAGGAGGCTCTATGCTTTTAGTGCAGAGCCTAACATAAGGTTCAGTCCCATAAACTGAGAGATCATGACCTGAGCTGAAATCAAGAGACAGAGGCTCAACCAACTGAGGTACACAGGTGCCCCAACTCACTTGTGTAATTTTTAAATAAATGGATCCTATTGCCTAACAAAAGTATATGCTGTCAGTTTTAGAACAGTATTGTTAAATGTCTGTTTTTTAACACATAGAAAATTCCCCCACTTTCTTTTCCCATTCATAGATGGCGAGAGCAAAAGTCACCATTCTAGGGGTGCCTTGGTGGCTCAGTCGGTTAAGTATCCAACTTTGGCTCAGGTCATGATCTCCTGGTTCCTGAGTTCGAGCCCCACATCAGTTCTGCACTAACGGTGTGGAGCCTTACTTAGGATTCTCTCTCTCTCCCGCTATCTCTCTCTTCCCCTCCCTCTCCCTCCCTCCCTCTCTCACTCTCTCAAAATAAATAAACAAACTTAAAAATCACCATTGTATTCCTCTTACCGCTGTCTTGCTAAATACATGCTTACTTTACACAATATGTGCCAAATAGATCTCAGGAGTGCCTTGAGTAAAATCTAAACTTGGGAAACATAACATCACTGTTAGTAAACAAAATCAATAAATGTAGTCTTCAGTTGATCATTGGTGGTTTTTCTGTGACCAGTGCATATTTGTTTCCTGCAGTGGCATGATTAGGTCCCATGTTGACCTCATTGGTGCCAGAGTGAAAGCATTTATTCAAGGATGAGTATGTATGCACAACAGCACACACGCTTCTCTGTCAAGTTGGAAGCCTCACGTGGGTGCAGGCTTCAGAACGTTATAAGGCTTCCAGGCTAAGAAGAACATTTAGTGCTAAGTTTAAGGTATGTGTAGGTGAACTAGAATTTGGTCCAGTATATTTTTCTACAGGAAAACTACATCTACTTTAGATCATTTGGAATCAGTTCTCAGTGTGTTTCATCCTCTTGCACCTCTAGCCTTCAGAGAATTTAGGTTTACTAGTATAACAGATTTATGATGTTCAAATCATTTCACCTGCCTCCTCCAGTCATCTGCTCCTATGAAAAATCAAGAATTTACCTATAACATTTTTGAGATCTGGTTCCTTGCTGTTGGTTTTGTGTTGTTTTCTCAAGTTTTTTTTGGATCCTTTTTGATAGGCTTGATATGTGCAGTAATCATAATTCTTATAAGTTCTGATCTACAGAGCAGTAGTGTTTTTAAACGTTGTATGCGTCACTGTAACAGCAGGCTAGATCTCATCTCCGCACTTCGTTTGCTGAATAGTTGCAGAGTTTGAATTAAAAATTTGAAATGCGTTGAAAACAAGGTACTTAGCCCTCAAAGTTCTGCCCCAGGACACGTTCTTTTCTGACTCCACACTCTTTCCTTGGGTTTCCTCATCCACACTATTTTGCTCTTCATGGGGATGACTCCAAAATCCTTATCTCCAGCCCAGACTTCTCTCGCGGTTCCCATACTCAACCCTGTGACTCCGCTTCCTCTTTGACAATCATGGAAAGTGTGTGCCCCACTGGAGTTTACGACCTGTTCCCGCACAGCCACCCCACCTACACAAGTAGACAAGCAATAGGCCCTTTCCTCTTCCAGTATTCTCTTGGTAAATAACACCCCTCATCTTGTGGGTTAATCCAAGTTATTCTTCCTTTCACTACAAGCCCAATCAATTCCTGTTAAATCTGTCTTCCAGACATGGCTAGAATCCATCTGGTGTCTTCATCCTGCTGATCCCACTCTGATCTAGGCCACATTCATCAATCACCTGGGCCAGCCAGCCTAGTAACTGGTCCCATGTCTCCACTCTTACTTCCCTCTAGTCCATTGGCTACATTATAGCAGTAAGTTTTCTCTTTGCTAAATGGTCAGTTATTGCCCACGTTAGCATCGTTCTTATTGGTCGATGCAAATGTTCTAAGTCATTAAGTATTTTGAGCAGCACTCTCCTTTAGGTGTCTTCTTTAGGTTAAATCCATCAACACGGTTCGCTAGGCCCTCCGTGATCTGGCTGCCACCTAAATCTGTAGCCTCAGTGGTCACTGCTTTTTCCCCCAAATATTGCTTTCCACAAGAACCCAAATGCTTTCACTCCTTCAATTATGTCAGTATCTCTTAGCCTCGAAGTCACTACAATACTGTCCTTTGTGTTTGAACATCTCCTTATATACCACCTTGACCTCCCCATTCATCTAGCTAATTTCTACCCATCTTTAGCTAATTTTTACCCACTTTATCTTAAGTGATAAGAATGTCACTTCCAAGGCATTGTGTTGTCTGCTCCATAGCATCCTTTATTGCCCATATAACATCGTTATCTATTCTGTCAGGCTGTTTTAGTCCCTGAGCCCTAAACTCCATGAAAGCAAAGATTGTGTTTGGTTATTACACTGGAGCACAGCACAGTCATTGGCACATAGGAAACGCTAAGCACTCAATTGAATGAATACAGGAAAAAGAACAGATTTGAGGCCAAGGGTAGAGCTGGGAATATGCCGATTTTGAAAACTCTGAGTGATATTTATGTGGAGATAGGAAGAAGATTGGGCAGGTAACTCTAGAATTCTATAACAGTGATGGGATCCCTAGCTATAGCTATAAGAGGAAACATCATATTGATAAATGTTGTCTGAAGCCATGGTGTACTTGTTACTATGGAGAGAATTCATATAAAAGCCAGTGCCAAGGGAAAGCCAACATTCAGTCATATAGTACCACCCGTTTCTCTTCCTAATTTTATAATATCATCCCTTCTCCCACCCAAAGAATCCACTCAGATAGTTTTTAATAGCAAAAACAATTATTTTCATTTAAATTCAGTTAAGTGTAGTGAAGTACCCACTATGGGTGCTTCATACCCTGTTGTATAATGGGTATACAGTCATGTATGGACCGTGCACTAACGGAGCTTACAATTTAGCAGGGAAAATCAGCATTTATCAAGCAAATAAAAGGAGCCTAAGTGTTGTAAAGAAGAAATAAATGCAAGGGTTTATGGAAATGCATATCAAGGAGGACAAGGCGTGAAACTCCTGAAGGCAATGTTTTCATGCATGGTTTAACATTTTCACTAATATTGCAGCTTATAGAGGCTTATACCTAATACCTTTCCTAAGTGTATTTTTTATTATATTTTCAGTGTACTATAAATGGGAGCATGTGATGATCTCTTTCAAACATAAAAGGAAGTTTCTTACTGCTGTTTTTTCCGAAGGGGATGAAAAAAAAGAGTTGTCGTTTTGTCAAAGGAGTTCCAGACACAACTTTTAACAACAAAAATCACCAACTAGAATCATATAAATTTTAAAGACAATGTACCTTAGGTGATATAAAACCCAACGTTTTTTATAGAAACTTCCTTAGAATTCTTTTTAATAGGGCTCAATGAAGAGCAGGTTTCTAGAATGTGCGAGAAACCAGCCATTTGAAAAGTGAAACCACATGCCCTAAGCATTCCAGCGTGAACTGATAGGTCACAACCGCTTTCAAAGTCCTCCCTGCTATCTGCTTCAGAGAAGTAAACGGGGTGGGTGTCTTTCTGACCTCCTTCATAAACATGCGCCTTCAGTCTATTTTCTTACGAGAAGTTGTATATTTAAAGGGATATGACCAAAAACCAGAAAGTGAATTTTGCAGGAGATAAATTATTTGATGACTCAAATAAAAGCAGAAGAAGGTCATCTCCTTTGGAGCCAAACACTTGGATTAAAAAGTTATCTAAGTGTTAGTATTTACCTTACATGGTTTTTCCAAAGATAGGAATGAAGAAGAAAAACTACAGAGCCCATGGGGCTTCTCTGGAAATCCTGGGGTTAGAGCTCAAGAGACTATACCCTCTTTGCTGTGTTTTTTGGTGCCAGCAGAAGGACCCCGCTCACTCTGGAAGCTGGGCCTCCTCTGGTCCATGCTGATGGACATGGACAGCAATATTTAAAATTCTGTGTTGCCATCCAAAAAAAAAAAAAAACTATTACATTTTTAATTATTCCATAAAGAAATAATATAAGCATATATATTAGCAAAAACATTCCAGATTGTATCTGAGTTCAACTGCATGCTTCATAAAATGTTCTTTTACAGAAAAATTTATTTAAACCCGAGTAAAAATGTGCAACTATGGAATCAAACTGCGAGGTATTATTTTGTACTGCAGCAGTTCGGAAGATTCCACTCGTATGTATTCAACAAGTGGAGTGTGATTTGTTTGGAATCTTTAGCTAATTAATATTTGGCAAGCGCAGTTGTTGGAAATCAGGTTTTGTCCAGATGTGGGGAAAAGCTCTCTACCATACCAGTTATCAGAAGTGAAAGAAGAACGTTTGCCTGAAGGAAAAAAATAACGCATCTGTTAAAAATACCTCTTTTCCAACTCCAGGCACTGTGATCCTGTGTACAAAACTGATTCAGTGTTTCTAAAACTCCTCAGTTGGGGTTTTTAACTATAGCATTGTTTATGCATTTTATGTATAACATTATATAAAATTAATTCCATCCCAAATGGCAATCTGTTCTTCCCAGACCCAATTTAAGTTCTATATCCCCTTGACAGTGGTCCTGTGGTTGGTCTGCTCACTTGATAAGCTGACAGTGAACCCTCAATGTTTAACTTTTCCCATTTTTAGGATTTACTTAAGTGCTGTGTGGTTTCCCTATATCATCTTACGGTCATTAACTATACTCTCCAGAAGCTCCAGATTGCCTCTATACTTAATTAATGGACTCAAGATTGGAATATTTAAATTAAATATGGCAACGAGACATGCTATGAAAAGAAACTGGTTATATTTTGGGGGTATAAAGATGTCGTAAAGGGCAGCATTTTTTTGTTTCATATTTGTACCCACACAGACATTCCCTTAAAATGTAATACTAAACTGTAGTCCAGGATCTCGTCAGTAAGGAAGTTCTACACCTTTTTCTTGAATAGCCTGCAAGATAAGTAGAAATAGGAATTGTTGTTTTACAACTGTTGCTAGGCTGGTATAAACAGCCTATTGTTTCAAAATGTGGCTTTATTTGAAGTCCATTCTTGTTGGTGAGAATTGACTATTAAATACTCTTATTAAAGAATTCCAGTAGATAACAACTGGGAACCATTCAGTTGGAAATGCTTGGCGTTTCCTCTTTTTTATTGCAGCTTTACAGAATACACAAATATTTTTTTTCCCAATGTCCAGGCTTATTTAAATGCCATCTTTATATAAACCCTTTTGATCTCTAAAACCAGCAACTCCTCAAACAGACATATGCAGATAGTATGGGTCCATTATGAATTATATTACTCCTTAAATCCTAACTTAGCTACAAGCTATTATCATGTACTGTTCAAGAACAATTCACTTTATAGCATAAAACTATTTTAGGAAAATCACCACGTTCAAAATATCCAAGTATAAATGTCATCATCCTCAATTAGGATTGACTGAGTATACATATATACATGGAATTGTTAGCTAATGCTGAACATAATACATAAATTTTGCACTCTGTGAGCTTAAATATAAAGTAGAGAATACCGTTGTGCACACATTAAGGCACAAAACAGTCTGACAATGGTATGAGGATAGTTTTATTGAAATATAAAGAATTTATATGTTGTTGCAACAGTGATGTGCCGGAGAGACCTTGACTCTTTTGAGAGAAAATTATACTGTGTTGGTTCAGATCTTTATATAATGGCAAGCACAGATTTCAAGAGAGTTAAACTGCAGGTTCTTGCTCACGAACGGCATTTGTGATAAACGATTTGATAGTTTAAAAATTCTAACATGGTATCATTGTATGTGTATATGTGTGTGTCTGTATGAGAGAGACGGAGGGGGCAGAGGAGAGAGAGCTGCATGGGGCAAGAGCCACTGATTGATGAGAAGCTGTCATGGCACTTGGTACTCGGCATCTTGTTGGTTCTCAATAAGGAGTTACTGAAAACTAAACAAGGTAAAATGTCAAATCGTTGGGATTCATCTACCAAAGATTCAGATCAATTTTGAAGGAGAACCACTGTTCAGAGAACACCGCTATGACATCACCACCAGTATTATCCCTATTTTATGGATAACAAAATGGAGGCAAAGGGAAATGGGATAATTCTTCCAAGTCACGGAAATAGTAAATTGCGGATGCAGGACTCAAATGTCTGTGTTTCTAAGACTTGGTTCTTGGTTACTATTCTAACGCTGGTAAAGGAGAGAGGTTGCTGGTTATTTGGAAATTACATTTAATGATTGGGGGGGGCTGTGAGTTTATAAAGTGATTCAAATTACTCATTTTCCGTTGTTGTTCAAACAAGTTTACCGTTTCTAAAGCACATACTATCTGATTAGGGAAAAGGGCCTGTGGACACTCTTCATAATGTGGAGATTAAATATAGCTATATAAAATTTACAAACGGATCTGGAAGGAAGGAAACGGAATTTATCATACTTCTTAAACAGGTGGTGGAAACCTTATAATCATTTTTTTTAAATGAGAAAAGTCAGTCAATCCACACACGTAAGACCAGTGCAGGAAGAAACTGGAAAATGAAAGAGGCCTCTTCAATACATGACAAGAGCCACAATAGGTACCATCATGCCTGAATGCACACACATACGGCACGCTCCCCTATATTTGGGAAGTTGATAGATGAATAAAACTTATTTATCAAGAAACTTCTACTTTTAATATTGGTCAGGCATCTTTCTCTGGACCCTTAAATTTTGTCCACACTGACACACTCAAGTAGAGAATTAAAAAAAACTATCTGAAAAACTCAGGTAAATATTTGGAGTCGGAAGATGTGTTTCAAGAGAAGGGACTTTTTTTTTTTTTACTTTATTTTTTCAGCCTATTTATTCCTTTCACCCAAATTAACTGAATTCCGCTGCCCAGTTGCCTGCCTAGACTCAAATAAGAGAAATGAAACATAAGTAATTAAAATTTGGGGGTTTTATTTCACAAGTAAATTTTTCTCTCACGTTCTACTGTACTTTTAATACTTATGAATGTAGTTGTAATACTTAGCAGGAAAAAAGAGTTCTCTAAACAGCGATTTTCTTTTACTGCCTGTTTACCTGTCCCTTTGTGCCTTTAGTCAGTGAGTTCACAGACCCCAATCTCTTCCACCCCTTGAAAGTGTACAGCCAGGCTTTTTTTTTCCAGGAAGATGCTTTCTTAATGCAGAAGGGTGTTCCCCTCCCACTAGAACATTCTTCAAAGCCCCAGTTCCTAAGTGTACACTTGGGACTCCAGGGTGGGTCCTGAGTGTGGACGTCATCCCCCCAGCAGTGGCTGAAGGGGACAGATCTCTCTTGGCCCTTGGGAAACCTTGCCAGGGTGGCCTCTGGGAGGTAGCAGTCCCTGAGGGCGGGGAACATCAGGCAAGCTTGCACAGCAGCGGGGTCTCAAACCGCACCTCCCCCGTCCCTCTCAGGCCCCCGGGCTGCCGCCTGTCACTGGAGACAGTGCCAGATCCCCAAGTGATTCCATGCGTTCCGTAAGCAAACACCGCTCCCCTGGCCTGAGCCCACTGAGCGCTTTCCCTCTGATCCCGAGAGGTCTGTCTTCACCCCCTGCTCCGCCCTGCTCCCCGTCCCACAGCCCGGCCCCCCACAGGGCCCGGAGCTGCTCTGCTACCCCGTTTCGGTCGACCTGTCCTAAGGCTTCATTACCCCAAGACATCAGGCCCTGTGACCACACACGCCTTTCTGAAGCTCTCCTGTCTTCCTTTGGCTTCTCTTGGTCTACCAGTAAGCCCTCCTGGCTCTGCGTCTTCATTCTTTCTTCTTCCCAGACATAGTTACTATTTGCCTTTTCCACCCCTTCATGATGCACCTGTTCCCCAGGCTTCTGTCAGACATTTTCCCCTTCATTCAGAGTGATCTCACCAAGTAATCTCATCGGGGTCCAAGATGTCAAGAAGGGCTTTCATATCGATGGCTTTGAAGTGTCTGTCCTAGGCTCTAGACACAAATCCAACTGCCTGGTAGACCCAAGTTCTCAGGATTTTGTCAGCCAGCCTGTGAATCCTACCATTTCTACCATTACACAAGGTTTACATAATTTTTAAATTTTATACATATAAAAATTGAATAAGTAGTTTATGAAACATACATTTCTTCTGTTCCACTGGTTCTATGCTAGGGTCCAGAGATGCGATAAGAAGCAGAAAAACTGTGGTGTATATAGACACTGCAGAAGTCTGTCTCTTAAAATAGTTTTACCTAGTGCAAAGGATTTCTAGCGGGGTGACCTGTCACCTAGTAAAAGGTGTCTTCCAATCTGCATAAACGAATGTCCTTTTAGAGAAGTGACTGGTCAAAGCCATAATACTGGGATATGTTGAGGTCATATGTTGAGATTTATCTGTGTATCATGGGCAGTATTCTGGAGGAGATCTAGAATCTTGAGAATATGTGCAAAATATAAAAAATATAGCAATCAGTATGCATATCACACTCACTGACATTAACGTATGTCATTTTTATAACCATCCCATGGACAGTGGGTCAGATGTTTCCTCAACTTGACTGATTTTTAAAGAAATATACAGCTTAGGTAAGTTAAATGACTTTTCCAAGTTTACACAACTTACAAGTGGGGTTGGTAATAAAACTGCCCTGTTGGGGTGTGGCCTTGTGCCCCTTCCTCCTAAGGCACCTGTGCTAACAAAGTAGCTGAATTTTTCAATGACTATACAATAAATGTATTTCAAATGTAGAAAATGTGCATTTTATAATTTAGGTATCTCTGTGTTTCATCCTTCAAATTGCATGTCCATAAATCTCCCTGTAGGACTAAATGGGCAACTAATTCAATTCCAATGATCTTCAAGTGTTGGCTTGGAAGGGCAGTGAGGGGCCGGGTCACAAGGCTCTGGAGTTTGTCATCGTTTTTAGCTGCTCAGATTGCCAGAAAGACAGTAACACCAAAGCCATTCAGCTATCGTCCTACTACTACAGACGGATCTTATCAAGCACATAATGGCCAGGACTTCACTTTTACCATGATTATTGAGAAGTTAGATTTTTAAAAAATTTTTTAAATGTTTATTTAGTTTTGAGAGAGAGAGACAGAGCACGAGCAGGGGAGAGGAAGAGACAGAGAGGGAGACACAGATTCTGAAGCAGGCTCCAGGCTCAGAGCTGTCAGCACAGAGCTCAACGTGGGGCTCGAACTCGGGAACAGTGAGATCATGACCTGAGCCAAAGTCAGATGCTTAACCAACTGAGCCACCCGGGAGCCCCTGATCAATTAGAATTTAAGAAACTTAAGAATTTAAATCCACTCAGTTTTACTTAACCATTAATTTATTTGTAAATTCAACTTAAAACATTGACTTTGGCGAAGGAAGAGATGAATTGAAGTTCCCATAAACAAGGCATTCAGAATGAGACTTTAAATTTTCAGACTCTAACCCACAACCACGTATCATGTCCTACCTTATTTTAAGCTTATTATTTTCATAATGCCTGTGACAAAAGAGCAGAAACAAAGCTTTATCTACTAAGTGATGAATGTGTTTATTTTCTTTTAAACCTAATAAATTCATAAGATTATCTCGGACAATTGTAAAACTACTTTGAGGTGGAAATTTAGTCTGGAATGAAAATCGATTTCACATCTATGTATTTTATGTCTCTGTATTCAGTTTACCTGGAATAAGACTTAACCAAAGATCTCTAGGTTGTGTGGCCAACAGCTGTTTACTCTCATAGAAACAAAGATATTTATATCTGTGCCACTTTTTCATAACCCCTGGAATAATCGAGGACTCCGAAAAAATGCTTTTTCCCCCGAACACCCTGGTCCCTTGCATCTCTGCTCCATAATCATTAGCCGGTTATCAAAATTCTAATATGCTTTACAGTAGTGACATGAGAGAAGCATATGGACTATTTATTATTCTGATAAAGGATACTTACTGATTTGAAGCAAAATAGTTTTTACGTCGTAATCATGAAACAACTTTTGCGTCCTGCATATATCACGAAGCACTACCTATCATAAAGAATTTATCTCACTTTTTTTGGACTCCGACATTTACCATAAAAATGCTTTCTAGCATCTATATAATTTTTTCTTCTTTTTGTCCCTTCTTTGTAGTTGTTTGAAATTACAGTGCCTCTCTCTCAAGGCCCCAAACCAGTAACAATCAGTTTTGCCAATCACACTTCCTGCCGATGCATGTCTAAACTGGACGTTTACAGACAAGTTCATTCAATTATTAGACGTTCCCTGCCAGCAACACCACCACAGTGAGTATGAATTAAATCTATTTTTCTGCATCCTCTACTAATATAAAATGATTTTCAAGTAAACACAGTTTATCAAAAGAACTTTTGTGAAACTTGCTATAATATACTTTGCATCAAATGCAAAAGACAAATTGGATAGTGCACCACGAAAATAAAATCAAACTCAAACCAGGAAGCCCTTCGTAGAGACCATCTAGTTAACAGTATAAAGCAAGTATTTCTATGAAGTGACACGCATCCCCCCAATATTCCTCTTATAAGTAATTTAGCCTAATTGATCTAACATCCATGAAATCAAGTGTGCGAACTCATAAATGACGTTTTTACAGCTAAAAACATTTAAGCCTCAGTAAGATTTTTGGTCCCAAACAAAAAGTAAATAGGAAAAGATTATTTTACATCTATTAGCATTCACTTGTCTTTTTTCAGTCTCAGTTGTTTTTCTCTATCTGTTCGTATTGTTTATTTCAGCCAGGATTGAATATTGAAATACTGATGAATTACCTGAAAGAATTTTCTCTTACTGTTATCCCAAATTAACATTCAAAGTACCATTTGTTACTCAAATTCCTTTCTCATCAAATTTTTTAGGCTCGTAAATGGCAGCATTTGCTGCATTAGGTCACATAGAAGGGGCTGGAGAGGCATCAGGTGTGGACTCTATGAATACTGTAGACTGAATCATTATGCATCATCATCAAAAATCTAGGAACTTTTCAGCTCACTACCCCAAAATGAGGATTCGGCTCTTTGATCTTTAGGATATCCAATGCATGGGAATAAAATTTACTGAACTTCGACATCTATAACAAACTGTTCAATAAATTGATGGGCAAACATATATATTACCAAAAAAAGTGTAGCCTTGCATTTTAGGGGACGTGACAATAAATGTGAGATGCTGAGAGCATTTTTTCCCCATTCCTGCTTTACTTAGTACGGCAGATAGGAGGCCTGATCTTTCCAGGAACACTTAAACTAAGGATAGCATCATCTAGAGTGAAGTCTATCCTCCACGTGAGAACAAAAAGGTCTTACAGGCCTCTGTAAATAAACTGATGCCACCATACAGGAGGACGAGTACCCCCCAAAGCTGTCGTGTGTGCGAGTTCACCCACGCAGCTCAGAAAGTCGCACCCCTAGCCCCTGTGGCCACTTGTCCGTTCTCAGCACCTCGGCCATTATCCCCGTACTGGCTGTCCCCAACATTATGGTTTAAGACTGACTTAAAATATATCTACATCTCCTCTATTGCTGTTTGTATCAGATATAATAGGTACAAAACTCAAAGACTAATTCTGTTTATTTCTACATTATTCATAGCACTTTTCTCTCATATTCTTTGAGGCCTTGAAATCACACGGTTGTCATTTGCTTTTTTGTCCTGATTTTATCTGGGGGGATGGGGGAGACGGGAGATATTTGCTCCAACCTATATACATGTAGTTCCTTTCTATCACTGCCATCCTCGCTCACATCATCCTGCATGCAGACCTCATCAAATGCAGCGGTGTCGATACCCGTTTTCTCATGCCAGAACCTTCTCCAGCTCCTGTGTAATGTCACAAGTAAGCTTTAAAAGGCCTCACTTCCTTCATGTGACCAGAAACTGTCGGTGGCTTTCAGCTGCTCAAAGAACTGAGCACAGATTTCTCACCTCCTTGTCCTGTAATCAGCCTTCCTTTCTTGTTTCGCTTCTCATTTCTCACCAAGGCTGGGTTTCACCAAGTCTTATTCCCTGAACACCAAACTCATTTCCTGCTTTGTTTGTCCTTTCTATTCTGGCCCTGGCTTACAATAAATTCCCTTTTTTTCCTGCCTTCCCAAAGCCCTGTCCACTTCTCAGAGTTTGGGAAAGGTCTCGGTCCTACATCTGTCTTGCCCAAATGCAAGCCTCCCTTGCTTCCTGAATGCCCATAGCAATTACTGCATTTGCCTTGTCCTCGCATGGGTTTGTAGGGCTCCATAAATACGGCATGTGTGCAACTGGATGGTGAGCATTTCAGGTAGGTTTGTACCCTCCACAGTCTCCAGCGAATAATGCTTGAAAATTACTGAGTCATTACTGTACTTTCAGCCCTTCACATGCACTGTCTCCCTGAACCCTCCCAAAAAGCATCTCTGAAGTTGATAGTGGTAGTAGCTTCATTGTACAGATGAAGCAGGTCGTCACACTCCAGAGTTAGGAGCGAAACAATACACTCCACTGATCAGCCAGTGTTTGTTAATATCAAATCACTTCTGTATCTGCAATTTTGTAGCATTTGCATGTTTCGCTCGGATTTTCACCATTACTTATTCATACAACTTATTCATATAACTTAAATGCTGTTGAAGGCAAGAAGAGACAGAAAGAGCAAATCAAGCCTGTGCCTCACAGTGAGCCAGGTCTGAGCCCGAATTCAGGTTGGCCACCAACTCACTTTCTAAGGTTGGGTTATTTCATGTGTCTGAACTTCAGTTTGCTTATATGTGAAAGCACAAAGTAAAGAGGAATGAATGAAACACTGACTATGGTGCTTAGCACAGTGCCTGGCATCTAAGCGATAGTCAGTAAAAGGCAGACTTACCATTGCCGTTAAGATCCATCTCTGATTCATCCATCTCCTCATGTTTTCTAGTGTTGTTGTTGTTTTGGTTTTTTTTTTTACCACGGTCTACAATAAAAAAAAATGCATTTCACATTCCACGTCAGTACACACATGAATCTGTATGGGTGCAATATCTATGTTTATGTAATATGCATATAGCATATATAGTGTATATATTTAAATTAACTGTATAACCTTACATGTAGTTATATATAACTGTAAGAGTAAGACAGAACATGATTTTAAAACACTCTCATTTATTACAGTAGCAGCCAACTCTTTTTTCATTATCACCCCCTAAGGATCCTTTTGCAGACCTTTTTTGTAATCACCTCCCTCATAAAGTTTTAATACCATAGACCTATTCATACAGCTTTAGGTATTATATGTATATTTGGGCTTTATACATAAAAAAAGGAAGTAGAAAGCTTTTTACAAGACAAGTGCTCTAATCCCTGAGCTATAGGGCCTCGCAATAGAAAGCTTTTTAATGCAATGTAGGACTAAAAATGACAAAAAAAAATTTATAGTTAAAAGTTAAATTAAAAACATAAAAGCCATGAACATCAAACATAATTTTATTACACAGTATTTGCTGACAAACCTTTAAGGTAAGTTATTTACTAATATAGTGGTAATATATCATATTACATACAGAAAATACCGATTGATATAAATATATAATGATACGAATGTATGTTGAAAGAAAACATTCCAAATAATTATCGTTCCAGGAAAAGAAGGATAATTTTTTAAATAATTTATGTAACATTTTTTAGAGAACTTAACTTCCACATCACGTGAGAAAACAACTTGTAACTTCTGTAACTGCTGGATGCTTACTTAGTGTCACCAGCTTTTTCTTCTCAGCATTTGACACACTAATGGCTTGAATAACTTCTGGAGAATTAAATAATAAAATAAAAACTACTTTTACTTAATTCCCTAAGCTCACGTCACACACAACACACCAGGGATCAACCATTGGCAGCAGTCCCAAGGCAGCCAACATGCCCACACAGGCAGCTGCTGCTCTGTGACCTTGAGATTGAGCACTCAATTCAGAGAAAGTCCTTCAGTGACAGCCCTCCGTTCACTATAATCTCATAGCCCTTATCTTGCAAAGACTCTGGATATCTTCGGTGCCAATCCTGCTCACGTGACAACCCATAAAACCCAATAGAAATTACTGGTTCAAAAGCTTTTCTTGGGTTTTGGAGAGACAAAAACCACTGCAACATTTAAGATTCCTCCTCTCCAATAACTAGTTTTTACTCCCTTGCCAAAGATACTGCCCCCATTGTGAATGCATGCCTTGCTACTACCCATGGGGTACACAGATACTTCTTTCTTTTCTGTTTCTCTCTTTTTTTTAATGTCGGTCTCCACTTATTGTGAAGTGTGGCCTTCAGTTTAATTAAAAACTGTCATGGCAACTTATATATGATGAGATAAAGCCATGTGACAAAACCATTTGTTAAAAATAGCAGGAATTGCCACAATGGCCAAAATTAAAAAGAAATGACAAAAGCTAATAGTGGAGAGGACATGGCGCTATGTTCATATGTCACTAATGGGAATGTTAAACGGCATAACCACTTTGCAAAATATTTTGGCAGATTCTATCAACTTAAATAATACACTTCTGATATCATCCATAAGTCATCTAAAAACATATTTGCACACAATAACTTGCACATGAATGTCCACAGAAGCTTCATTAGCCAGTAACTAGAAACAACCCAAATACCCATCAAAGGTGAATGCATAAGCAAACCGCGGTATATCCATACAGTGGAACATTACTGAGCAATATAATACAAATGAACTGTTGACACGCCCACCATGAATGGGTCTCAGAACATCAAGCTGAGTAAGACAAGCTAGACTAAAAACTAAAAACTACATGTTATATGATTCAATTTACATGAACCCTAGAGGAGACAAATAGAACCTAGACTGAGAGAAAGCATTTTGGGAGTTGTCTCAAGATATAGGTGGTGGGGATTGACTGGAAGGAGCAAAAGGAAACTTTGGGGTGATAAACATGTTCCATATTTTGATTATGGTAATAGTTACATGGGTACCTACATGTGTAAAAAAATGAACTTAAAATACAAGCATTTTATCATATGCCCCTTACTTCTCAACAAAATAAGAGTTTTGAAAAGCCAAAAGCAACAGACCTATTTTATTAACTATAATTTTGAAATTCACGTAGGTTTAAAATGGTAGATTTCTTAAAATCTTCATGATAACAAAGTCAAATATTTTAAGATTCTCAAGATTCCCCAGCAGGGAAGGCCTCCCAGCCCTCATTTGTATAGAGTTCGAAATTTTCCAGCAGTGGCCCCAGCTCTGCCCAACCCCTGCGCTCTTACCAACCACTGTTGGGACAAAGACAAGACTTGCCTTTCTCAGGTGCATGGTGCTCAAGTCCCATTATTAGGAGATAAAATGAGTAGCAGACCATTTGTTCCAGGTTATTTATGAAGAAGTATAATTCAGTAAATAAATGAATCTTTCATAAAGTGAGTTGTCCATAAAAAAACTATTGAGTCTCTAAAACCGGCCGAGAACCCTCCAAGGTAGTGTGAGGGAGGATAGACAAGGGCTTGGCTGATTCTGACCTCACAGCATGTGCGCAGTCAGGGAGGGACGATCTGAGCATGCGCGGATTCAAGGAGGGAGGATCCGAGCATGCGCACAGTCAGGGAGGGACGACACGTGTTCTGTCTGTACAATTATCACCATTATGATTTTACAAAACGTTACCATGCACCAGGCACCTGCCACATACCGCCACATGCTCATCCTAACCCTGCTAGGTGGCCGCATGGATGGTCCACACCACAGAGCACAGGGGGGAATAGTGCACACTGCAAGCAGCTTCCCAATTACAAAACTCATTTTCTGCTGTGAGTTTCGCTACCTTCGGTCAACTTTTTGTGATTCATTTTCTTCATGTACAAAACATAAATTCAAATGTTCATTCAAAAATGCAGTGTCACGTTTATAACCTAATCCTCACAATTAACCTCTTCAACGACATTTCGTTAGTCCAATATCGTAGAAGAGTGAAATAGAATAAGAGTAATAAGGAGAAGGAAGAGGACAACACCCAACACATAGGGATGCAGTGACATTTATACTCAGTGACACCTGCCCGGTCTTGGCATAGTGCCTGATGCCTGACGGTGAGCATTCAATAAACTTGGGCTGCTATTTTTACAGACATTCTACAAATGGAAAAACGGAGTATTAGAAGTGTTAATCAGCACATAACAAAGCTGAACAGCTAAGAAAAGTGCCAGAAAAAAAATACAGATTCAAGTCTTTTCATCTCTTAAGCCCATGCTCTCCCCCAGTATCTTATAGTATTTAAAAAAACAAAAACAAAAAAACCCCAACAACTTTCAAGCTTCAATATCAATACCAAGATACGTCAGAAAGTCCAGAGGTAGAAGATACTCTCTCTAGAAGTGGTTAGATATCAATATTCATGTTGATGTTCTCATAGATTATTTTCTTTCCTTCCAATTACTTCCTCCTATATTTTCCTTCAGCTTGAACTCCATGGATTCCCATGGCCCCTTACATGGAGGGTCTCTTTCTATGGAGGTATGGAGGGAATCATTTGTAATTAAGAAGTGATGCCAGAGATTTTTTTTTTTACTTGATAGAAGTAGTGTCTATCCATTCATGAGATATTTGAGTCTTACATGTGTGTCACACCATCCTAGATGAGGGATATTTTAAAAAATGGATAATTCCTTAACTAAAACCACTCTGTGCCAGAGTACAAACACAAGTATTTCTAATATAATAAGTACATAAATGTACACTGTGCTCTGCTTTATTGAGTCATTCATCAAACACTTATTGTGTATCTACTTGGTATTGCTATTATGGTAGGTTAGAGAGAGAGGAAGGTAGACAGGCTCACTCCTCTAGAGAAATCCCGTGAGTCAGAAAGGTGCACACGGGACATGAGCTGGTGAGGCAGAGGAAGAACGCGGGCTGCATCCCTCCCGTCACACACAAGATGCCCGCGTCTGCAGAGGTACAGAGAACTGCATCTGCCATGCCAAGGATGGACTTTGTCTTCAAGTCTCTCAGGAGCCATTAAGAGATACATGTATGACCCGTGATATTTACATTGCATATTACAGAAAGAACATCTGGATGGCAGTGTAATAATAGAAAAAACATGGATAGCACCATAGTAGGTAGACTGAGTCCCAAAACAAGAGGTGGAAAAACTGGAGAAGAAGCTTCTGAAATAGTCTCATAGAGAAGCAACAAGGGTAGGAACCAAGGCGGTGGAAATGGGGATGGAAAGAAAAGAGATGAAGAGACAATTTTGAGAAAGTCACGACTTGGGAATGGCATGTACAGGAGAACAGAGGCAGAAGTTGAGGGTGCAGTGCATGGACAGTATTCACCAAGACAGGGAACACGTGTTCACGGGAAGAGTGGCATCTCTAAGAAATCAAAGAGAAATGTTTGCAAGGCGGTAGGATCTGGAGCTGGGAGGGCGCTAAGGTGGCCACTGCCAGCATGAAGCTGATAGAGCGTTGGAAGAGATGAGCCCAACCGAGGAAAATAGAGACAGTAAAAAAAGCAGCAGCAGCTGGCACTATGCAGAATATCAATATCTAAGAAACTGGGAGAAATAATAGTCTGTGCAGAGACTGAGAATAGTCAGAAAAATCAGGGATTCAAAACTAGTTATTACAGAATCCAAAGGATATTGCAAAAGCCAAACAAGAATTCAAGGAACAAAGAAGTGGTCAGAAGATCAAGTCTTAGAAAAAGCTCATGAGTTACTGTGATGGACTCCCTTATCTGAAGGACATGAAACGGAGATAACACTTATTAATACCCTATCTTGCACAACCACTTTGAGAAGGAGGAAGAAGAAACAAGGGAGTGGAATTCCCAGTTACATATGAGAAACTGAATCCGGAGGATTAGGTCATTTGCCCCAACATCACACAACTCAAGAGTGGCAAACCAGAGATTCAGACTAAATTTGGAGTCAATCCATTCCTTTGGGGATGCAGTCATGACTACATTTTTAACTTCTTCACATTAAAAACAAACAAAAAAAAAAAACCCTTCAAACATATAGGAAAGAACAAAAAAAATGCAAAAACGACATATCCCTCCACCCCAATTCTGTCATACTCACTCAAGACAACAACCCAAAGCCATGGTCACCATTCAGCACCCTTCCTTGCCAGAGGTAACCACTGATTGAAAATTGTATCCTCATTCATGCTCTTCCATATTTATAAGACAAAAGAATGTATAGTACGGCTTTGCTGAAAATATGTTAAAATGGTGACAGTACTTTTTTCTCTGAACATGATGTTTTAGAGATGTAATCATTTTGAGGCCTCTAGGCCCCCTTTGTTCATTAAATACCTGTGTAGTATTCCATTGTATGGATGAATGAATGAATGAGTGAGTGAGTGAGTGAATGAATATTCATGTTTATTCTACGATACAGACTATAGGGAAGCAATATACTACATACTAGGGAGAGTAAAATCAAAGGAGAGAGATGTCACATTTGAAACATAAGTGCCATGAAATGAATTCTACCCAGTGGTAAATTCATTGGTTAATTGGTTATCACTGACAATGTTTCTAAAGGGTTCCTAAAGGAAATAGCACATTCTGGGGACAATAAATCCATGAGAATTGAACCGACGAGGATTGCGTGTTAATGGAAGAAGGCCATCGGAGATTCAATTAAGAAGGCAGTGCTAAGGCTGTGCTTAGGAAGCTTTGGGTACCAGCCTAGAGAGTTTCACCCTTCCTGTGGAGGTATTGGGGAGCATGCGGAGTTTTTTGGTAGGGGAGTGACAAGAGCATGCTCAGCACAGCCAGGGTACCTTGGATTTTAATGAATACAAAATAGAAATATGTATGATTTCAACCTGATAAAGAGGTTCTGCCAGTCTTTGGGGGAGAGCCATGATGTGGTAACAGAGGAAAAGAAGGGGTGAAAAAAGAGAAAATGGAAAACTCTAGCTTGAAGGCTCATTCATTTTTATTTGTTTACTGGTTTTCATTTCTTTTACGAAGTTGTCAACATTGTTTACTAAGACACAAAATAAAACATATTTGCCTCTAAGAAGTTAGAGTTACCCGGGCTTATTAAGGAAAATTTCATTCGTGTGAGAACGACTCTCTTCTCCAAGGAACACAGCAAATTTATCGCCCTGGCAACCTTTGATGTAGAACTTGAGGGCTCAGTGTCTTCATTAATCTATAACAGATCCTCAGTCTGAATGCTTAGAAGCTTGAATATCCATTAGGCTTTGATTTTCTCCTTTTAATTATTTCTTTCCTTTTCATTTCAAGATCATGCATTCCATTCTTGCTTTACCAAAAATAGAGATAGAGTAGCACGATGCAGTTAGTAAACTGCATCAGAACAGAAATGCAGAAACAATACATCTGCCAGTGAAACTGGGACACGAAGTCTTGCTCCAGTTGGCCAGAAACTTTCCCACTATTTTAAAACATGCATCTGTGTCCTTCCCTGAAAAGTCCCCTCTTGATAGGTTTAAAACTCTCCTGATCATATGCAGTTATTTCTGAAACCTTAATTCGTAGGTCTGCTCATCCTTTTTTTCTTTTTACAAAACTCGTTATTATCTAAATATTGTCTAACCCCTTCGAATGAGCACTGATTAACGTGAATCCATTTAGCCATGGAACTCAGGTAAGAGTCTCCAGGCCTTGGAGCATATTTTTTCTAACAGGAAGCTAACCGTGCTGACCTGTGCACCCACCTTTGGACTGTCTGGTTTCTGTCTTCTGAACGATAACAGGTGAAAGCACAGCCTTTTTTTTTTTTTTTAAGAAGTTTTAGGCTTATAGAAAAACTGAGAAAAAGGTATAAAGAATTCTCATCTACTCCATACCCTTATTCCCTAGATTCCCCTATTATTAATACCTTGCATCAGATAGTCAAGTGTAATCAAGGGCCATGCATAAAGAACTCAAGACCAACACAATTCAGTCTTTGGAAATCAAACTGTTGCAGTCTTTTCCCCAGAGTTGCGTGGCTCTGAGAGTGAAAGAAAAGAGTTGCCCTTGCAGCTGCTACTCTGACAGCAATCTTGGGAGGGTCTGGGTGGATATGCTTTCAAAATATAATTACAGGTCTGAGTGATTGCTAATCACAGCAGGTGAAGTTCAGATGACAGCAACAGTTGGCATTTAGAGAACCAAACCTGTATTTGGGTATTTATCCAAAGTAGTAACGTGGTCAGAGTGCCCCCTCTGTGTTTTCTTAATGGAGTACAGAGCATATTATTGGCTAGCTCATTGGATGATATCAAGATGCTCAGAAGAAATGTAGGAGAGCCCACAGCACATGCTTTCAAACGAATATTACTGGATCACACTTCACACTGAATAAGATTTAAGGCAGGATTGCTACTTAAGGAACACAACTGTATTACACGTACCACACTTTCATCAGAATTTTAATCAGTTGCATTGTTGTGAAGACACCTTACAAAAATAGATGCCAATCAGAGTACTTGATTAATAGCACAGTTCATGTCACAGAGACAATGTGCTATTTCAAAAAGCCATTGAGTGCCACAAGTTGAATGTGTATTCAATTAATGTTAACACTCATCTTGAATGATCTATGAAATATTTTAAGAGATATTTGGTCAAGTAGATCAGTAGTAGTTTAATACAAATCAAGACGCTGTTCATTGTTTCTCACTTAGAGATATATTACGAAATACATTCAGCTCACTTCTCACTAATGCCAAACAAAAGATGGTAATGTGTCAGCATTCCTTAAATACGGATTTGGGGGGTCAGGAGACTTCCAAGTATATAAAAACTCAAGGGGCAAAAAGTAGAGAAGTTGAAAGAACCCAAACAACAGTTTGCACAAAACAGTCCGCTGCAGTGGCCCAGGCACAAGAGCCAGTAACTCATCCAGTATGCACAGGACATATCCGTCCTTGAAAATTTCAAGAGAGAGATCAACGGCAACATAAGAACCATTTTGATCATTAAATCCATTATTCTGTAACACACATCCCCTTACATTTTTGTTCTCTGCTCTTAACTAGCAGTAGCTACCAAACCGGTGAAGTGAAGTAATGAAAGAATTTTTAAGAAAAGCGTCTTTTACCTGCATAAATATAAACGGGGCTATGGTTATGTGTACGGGGGGAAAGGAAAAGTAGGCAAGTTCGTTTATTTACATGTGATTTTCCACCAAGATTTACTTTACAAGGAATGGCATAAGCGTTGGCTTTGGAGACAAAATGTGCCCTGGAATCATAAATACAATGTACAAAATAACTAATTTATTTAAACGTTTTAATGTGTTTACACACATCAATGTGCAGAACTTGAAGAAATATCTCAATAGAATAAAAATGCTTTGGAGATTAAGATATGGAGAAAATAAGTAAATTGTGCTCACCCCTCTATCCACAGTAAAAACATTTTCTTTCATTCTAAAATAATACTTTGGAAATCGTGTCTCCTTTTTTCTCACATGAGAAGCTTTAAATGCTAACAACTTGCCATTCACTTTTAGAGTAGGGATCCTCATTTAATAATTATGAAAATGTATTCTATGCAGATACATGTTTCTTTAATTAAATGGTATCTAGCAGGATTTCAAATTTCAACATTAAAATAGGTTAACATTGAAAAGTAGGAGCTACTTATTTTTGGCAAAGCTTCTAAAGTCATTTTTCTAGAAATTTAAGTTTTAAGAATATTAGAACTTAAAATATTTAGCTCACCTTTAGCAAAGCATAATTACTAATATCAAGTTTACTTTAGCAAAAACACTTCAGGTAACATAATTGAAATTGTTATTCTGAAGACTATATTTTTACTCAACATGAATGTGCAGAGTCCAAATGGCTAGCGTAGCCAGATTATATGAAACCGTTCTGTAAAACTAGACAGTAGATACCTTGTTATGACATTTTCAGAAATACATTTCTACATTGGTTTCTATACGTGGTCCATATTTTTGAACTTATATTTTTAAGAATGTGAAATATTAGAAAACTCTACTTTTTTCCTCACTTCATGGGAAACAGGAAATGTTTTATTTTCATATCTATTTAGGGTGCACAATCTTGTATACCTACTGAAAGTTCAGCACGGATACGTTAGCACACACTCCTGCAGTTGAAGAACCCATTACTGACCAGTCTCACTTGGCTAGTGATGGGGATCTCTAGATCTCTGGATACTTCTTTCCATAAAAAATAAATAGCTTAGTCACGTGTTTATCAACTACTATAAGTAAAAAAAGAACGCATTTGACATTGCTACCATATTCACATATACACATGTGGCAGAGGGGGGAAGGTTGTATGTGTGAGGGTGTGTACATGCATATTTATATATACATGTTTATATATGCATATTGCATATATTACAAATATATATGCATATATATAAGTGGCATATAATTGCAGAAACCATCTTTATGCGTGCATTCTAGTAGTATTTTATTATATGTCATTCTTTTACATTAAGAATGCATTTCCCATCCCTTATAATTGATTTGTGATCCACTGGTGGATTACAGCTGACAGCTGGGAGAATGCTGGGTTTCGGTAATGGCAGTATAAATCACATATTGGCAAAATGAAAATTCCCTTCTACTGCAACCACCACAGCGCTGTGCCCTCCTGATACCAACATGGGAGTGTGTTACTTAACTCACGTATATGTCAAGAGTAGGGCAATACAGCCAAAATGGACTTCTCTTCACTTACAGAAGAGTAATCTAAGCTCATTCAGCCAGGATTAGGTGTTATTATTCTGTAACTAAACAGAGCTGCATCTTATTTGATGGAAGGGTACTAACACTTTGGAAAGGAGATAAAGGAAAAAACGATATTGTTTTAGAAAATTGATACTGTCTAAATGTTATGTGGAACAATGGTTTATGATTAACCAAGAAAATTCTAATGACAAAAATATGTAGTAAGTAGAGACTTGTTCCTGGGAATATGTAAAATTATCGGGAAAGTACAATGTTCCCCAGGGGATATTGTTCACAAGAAAAGCAAGGTTTGGAACAGCATGTAAGAGAGGCTGTCTTCTGTGTAAGAGAATGGAGGAAAAGATATACATGCGTACGTACTTTTCCTTTATTTACAGAAAGAAACACTGAAAACAAAAAGCAACAAAAAGTATCAGCATGCTTAGGACGTGGGTCAGAATGAATCCTCTGAATATATATTTGCTCATAATTTTAACTGAAATCACATAAATGTTTCAAAAAATAAAATTATAAAAAGGCATGTAGCATATAAGGCAAGTATATTCTTATATATACTTTAGAAAATATAAAGATTGTTAGTAACAAAGATTTTAATGGAAGTTATTAGTATGAAGTCAAAGGAGTACATTTAAAACCCCAGTAATGTTACATTGTATTTGGACATAGCTCTGTGACTGTTTTTTCCTAAAGATATGTACACGTATCTTTTACTTAAAATCAATAACCTATTTCCAAAAATATACATTGCAAACATATCTTTTATTGCTTTAAATGGGAAGAATTATAAGGTATTGTAGGGAAACCCCAAACATAACTAATCCCCTACAAAATAACTTAACTATCTGTAGGAAAAGGAACATCCTATCTTGATAGGATCTAAAATGCTCAAACGCTGTTCCCTTGATCATCCAGCAGTTATCATAGTTGTTAACACACAGTTGCTTTATATGTGGTTACTTGGATTATTTGCATGCTGAATGAGAAATTAATTAGCTTATGAGACGGGAAAGCAGATAGCACACAGCGTTCAAAGACTTGTTACAAATTCAAGAAATTTTATTTCTTAAAAATAAAATTCAAGAAAACTTTCCATCACAGATGGTTTTTCATCAAGCTGGAGACATGACCCTTGAAGAAAGGCACAAGGAAGGAGGGGTAAGGGTAAGACAGTCATTGCCATTTGCAGTGCTGTGGGGAAGGTGTTTTAGGGAAACAATCATACTGAATGGAACCAATAGAGATTTTGTGGGTCTTGGGGCTCCTGTAGAGACTGCTCGGTGGGAGAGTTCCCATAAATTCTCAGAAGTGGTTGTCCAGGAAAAAGTGGTTGCAAAATATAGATGTGCTTACACTTCAAAAATTCCTTTCTGTGGTGCTGTTCAAGACATCAGGCTGTCTTTTAACGAAAGATGTGTCATTACCTCATCACACAGTAGGCCTCTGAAACTTTTCTTAGCACCATCCAAAGCACATGTCCTGTTTGTTTACACTCAGTAGCCCTGTGAAGATGATGTTATGTTCTAACAGTTTGGAATGTAACCCAGCACTCTCCTATCACCTGTCGTTCACGATACTGAGTGTGGAAGATATAATTGTATAATTATTTCCCCTGCACCAACCTCAGCTGAACAATTAGGTAGTAAGAGATTTATATACACTCTAAGTTAGGATATTAGGAGCCAAGAATCCTTCTATTGGGTAAACGTTACCTACAGAGACATTCTATGGGATATACACGCATTTTCTAGTGCTGTGCCCCGCAAAGGCCAGTGTAACCTGATGTCACTGAACGAACCTAATCCCAAATGCCAT
This sequence comes from Panthera tigris, assembly GCF_018350195.1. Taxonomy (NCBI): domain Eukaryota; kingdom Metazoa; phylum Chordata; class Mammalia; order Carnivora; family Felidae; genus Panthera; species Panthera tigris. The sequence goes on along the minus strand of NC_056663.1, from coordinate 8,262,647 downwards.
TTTCCAACAAGCAGCATTAGGGCCCCTTGAAAGAATGGCTGATTCTGGGGGTAGGGGGGAAATGGGCAAGATGAGCTTGTGACATCTGTTCATGCCAGAGAAGCTTCAAACTAGAGGGCTCAGTTCATACAGGCGTCAACATGAAGGTGGCCCAGTTAGCCAACAGTGGGACAGCTGCAGCAAAAGAGCACTTGGTGTACTTGACTGAAGCCCGTATGTTCATAACTTTTACCGAAATAATGAGGATAGAAGAAAAGGAAAGAGAGAGGGAGGAAAACCTAGAACAGCAGCATTAACAAGACTTCGATGCCTTCCTGGTGGAGTGTAGAGTGGAAATTTGTATTAACGGACACTTTATAGTTATAGGTATCTGTGTTTCAGAAACATCAGGAAAGGGGCACCTGGGTGGCTCAGTTGGTTGAGCATCTGACTTCAGCTCAGGTCATGATCTCACAGTCCGTGAGTTCAAGTCCTGCGTTGGGCTCCGTGCTGAAAGCTCAGAGCCTGGAGCCTGCTTGGGATTCTGTGTCTCCCTCTCTCTCTGCCCCTCCCCCACTCACACTCTGTCTTTCTCTTTCTCTCAAAACTGAATAGACATTAAAAAATAAAATTAAAAAAAGAAATTTCAGTAAAGGTAAATGTATGAAGATGTTTCCTATCGAATTATTTGAAAAAGCCAAAAGTAGGAAGCAATTTCATTAGCTACCGATCGGAGATTCATAGCACATCCATTTGATGGACTGCTGTGTCACCACTAAACAGTGGATGTAACAGTACATGATGATGTAACCTATGAAGATATCCACAATATATTGTTTAGTGGAACAAAGAAATTCCAGAGTGATAGAAGAGGCTTATTCCATTTGTACACAAGCTAAACCACTATGTGATTATACGAGTAAATGCACTTGCCTTAACCCGATAAAAGTCTGGAAGTGATACAAGACCCCACCACCAAGGGTGGTCCCCTCTGGGCTTAGAATTTGGCCGCACATGGGGGTAAGGAGGGTAGTCTGAGAAGGAATATTCACATTTCACTTCATACATCCTTCTGTCATGGTAAAGCTTTTTCACAAGCATGCATTGGCTTTGTGATACGTCGGTAAGAATAGAGACGATCCCTTCTGCGTACCAGTTAGACTATTAATTCGTGTGTCTCTCTCTCTCCCCAAGGTGCCAGGCTGCAAACAAGACTTGCCCCACAAACTACATCTGGAATGATCACCTGTGCAGGTGCCTGGCTCAGCAAGATTTTATTTTTCCTTCTAATTCTGGGGAAGGTAAGCAGAATGATGTTTTAAAGACTAACTGCCAAGGGTCTCTATTTTGGTCAACAAATATGTTAGTATTAAAAGCACATGTTTGGTATTCAGATCATCTTGCTCTGAAATAAGTGACTACAAAACAGGCCACTTTCTACTTGACAGTGGGATTATTTTGAGTTTCCTTATAAAGGAACATACCCATGTTTGTGCACAACCCTTCAATGAAACACACGAAGACACTTTTAAATGCTTTTAATTGTTTCCCACCACACCTGGTGCTAAGTAAAGTATAGTAAAGATGTCTGACTGTATTTGTCTAGACTCTACAGATGGATCCCATGACATCTGTGGACCCAACAAGGAGCTTGATGAAGAGACGTGTCAGTGTGTCTGCAGAGGGGGGCTCCGGCCTTCCAGCTGTGGACCCCACAAAGAACTAGACAGAAACTCATGCCAGTGTGTCTGTAAAAACAAACTTTTACCCAACTCATGTGGGGCCAACAGAGAATTTGATGAAAACACGTGCCAGTGCGTATGTAAAAGAACCTGTCCAAGAAGTCAGCCCCTAAACCCTGGAAAATGTGCCTGTGAGTGTACAGAAAATTCACAGAAATGCTTCTTAAAAGGAAAGAAATTTCAACATCAAACATGCAGGTAAGAAATCTTCATAAATCGTATTCACTTGTCTTACTGAGAATAGTTTTTCTCAACCAAAAGAGCAGTTGCTTTTTAGAATGAGACCAGTTAAGTTCTGGGAGGCGAATTCTGCTATTTTCTAACCAAGGTTAAACTTCCACTGAGACCCTGTTTACTCCTGAGAAAAACAAGACAGGAGGCCTGGGAACCCAAACCAGATCCAAGCTCCGAACACGCGCTAATCCTTGTCCCAGAGGCTGAGGCTGTCATAGTGGTAGGGAGACAGAGGCACGGGACAGTCCCTTGACGAGCGTTTCTGGAACATCCGAACAACACTCAACTGCCCCCACCAAAAATTATGATGCCATCATAATGCCGGACACCTGTCCTCAGTGCAGAAACGTCTATGCAAAATATTCAAAGGACAGGATAGTGCCACTAATTGTAGAGTTGTATCGAGAAAGAATGACAGTTAAGCTGAATAGTGGAGTTAGAGAAATAAATCAATATATCGCTCAAGATTATTCAAGACTCATTCCTGAAATGTGGATTCTGCCCCCTTTTCCACCAAGAAAAAGAAAATGAGACCGTTGGACTCAGACCCTTCCAGGGTTGAGCTGTTTCCTCTTTAACCTGAGGGCGAGGTGGTCTGCATTTTAGCCAGATCGGTGTCTCCGGCATTTTCTTCAACCTTGCTCCGCCAGACAGGCCTTCTCTCTCCCATACTTTTGACGTCGTCAACTACTTTTCTTTCCCCTCAGCTTATGAGCGTTCCCGGACTTACATCTCATTAGCATCTTACTGGGATGCCGAGCGTATGTTAGCAGCGAAGCTCGGTCCTCTTCGAACTTGCGCCAAGACCTAGGCACTTGGCAATTGTGTTCGCCTCTTGCATCTGTCACATATTTAACCAGCTGTAACCGAGGTTACGCCCTGGCATTCCATGAGAAAGTTCTATGGAAGGTATCCGTAGACTCCACTGCCAAATTCAGTGGACACGTCGGTGTTCGTGTAACCTGTCCTTTGTGTACTTTTTCTCGAAGCTCCCCTCTTTGTCCTGGCTGACATAACGTTTCACTCTCCTCGCTGCCCTTTCAGCTCTCAGACCGTCGGTTTGTCATCACCAACACTGGCTTCTCTTCTTCCGGCACACTCTTTAGAGATGGCAATAATGCCCTTGCAACAGACGAGCACTCACATGACTTAAAACTTAAATTGAGGGGTTGGGGGAGACTCTTGGGTGGCTACGTCGGTTAGGCGTCCGACTCTTGATCTCAGCTCCAGTCGTGATCTCATGGTTCTTAAGATCGAGTCCCATGTCAGGCTCTGTGCTGACAGCCTGGAGCCTGCCAGAGACTAGGGATTCATTCTCTCTCTCTCGCTCTCTCTCTCTCTCTCTCTCTCTCTGAGCCTGCTAGGGATTCATTCATTCCTCTCTCTCTCTCTCTCTCTCATTCTCTCAAAATAAACAAACATGTTTAAAAAATTCAATTTCATGTATTTACAATTTCCTACCTACATCAATGTTTACTACTTTTCCCAGTAAGTAAAATTTCCATCTTTTTGATGCTCGTGAGGCTTGTGTTCCTGTTCTAATTTATGTCGCCGATGATCTGTCCACACTAACATTTTAGGTGCTGCATAAAGGAACTTCAGTGAATCTAGGTATCTCATGGATGACATTGTTTTCTTCCATTACTGTGTCAGAGTATCTTATAGGGATCTTGTGTTTCCTTTTTAGAATATCTTGAGCAACAACTGTATCCCAATTTTATCTGGGTATCTGCCTCCCAGAAGGATACTTCAAAAAGGCAGAATATTGTATATACTAAGTCTTACTACAGATTATTAACCATTTTGCACAGTGAACCCTTCTAAGGGACCCTACTATACTTGGAAAGCCTGATCTTATGTTTTCATAAGACTAAACCAGCCACCATACTTGTCTACAGAATTCTTATATTAACCTAAGAGAAAAGATTTCGATCTTTGTAATTCTCCTAATAGTATACATTGTTTCATGAAGACTTTCTGTTTACTGAAACGCTGTGTTCATTTTTCTAAGGATATACTTCCAGGTGTATATGTATACATCAAAGCAAAAACATATACTATTTTGAAAATGTGGACACTCATTTCTTAATATGTATTCCAAAAGTGTCGGAGAGGGGCAGAGTATATATTTTTTGCCCACTGCCTTAATCATCAGCTTCCATTGATCATTGAGAATTGCATCTTTTTAGTAAAGGAATACCAGTAGTCCAACCATAATGCATTTGCACTTAGAGGAGAAAAAAAAAGTAACATTTGAACTAGGTATGTTTTCCGGAGCACAAGAAATGACACTTCCAACTCACACGTGCAGGGTCTCTGTAGCGTGCTTTTGGTCTCCCTGCCAGGCCACGCTGCCTTACGCCCTGGACGCCCATCCCCTTCTGGCACTGGACATGTCTCACACCCCCCAAGCTTCTTCAAAGGCAGCTCCCGTTCACTGGAGCAATAGGGCCTTTGGAGCATCTGTCCTTTCCCCACTGGAAGTCCAGGGTGGGTAGAGAGGGGGGCCCAGGGAAGCACCGTCCCTCTCCCCCTCCCCCAGACCACCTTCTTCTCCCCTGGAGCCCAGGCGGAGAGGGACAGGGACCCCGTGGCACAGCCAGCTGCCTGCCGGGTGGAGAGAAACAAAGGGAGGGCGGGGCTCCCCACTGGGCCGCACGGTCATCCCTTCCAAGTCTGGGTTCCGCACAAGCACCCAGACTCCTGGGGACTCCGCCACGCCTCTGGGCTCACACTCTATCTGCAGAACTTCAACACTCACTTTCCCGGTCTCTCTTTTATGCTCCTTTCATCCACAAAGCAGAGGACACTTCAAAAGAACCAGTGCTCACATCACCTCCCCCTCACATCTGTTCGAGCAGCAACGCTGGTTTTAGGCTTTTGCGGTCCTCCTCGGTTTTCTAATTCTCAGCCTCGAACTTCAGAAAGACAGAAACCTAAGAACAGGTCTATGATCACATGAGTAACTTTGTTCTTGTTTTAAATGCAGAAAAACAACTGCGTTTGTAGCATCGTGAATCCGTTGCGTTGGTCGTCAACACAAACGCTTTCCTCTCTGTTTTCCTAGTTGTTACAGAAGACCGTGTACGAATCGACTGAAGCCTTGTGAACAAGGACTTACATTTAGTGAGGAAGTGTGTCGCTGTGTCCCTTCGTACTGGAAAAGACCACACGTGAACTAAGGCTGCGCTCTTTTCCAACTTGTCACCTGGCGATCTTGGAAGACCGTGTTGCCACGCTAGAACTGTCCGTGAACAGAGCGACCTTTGTGGGACCATGTGGACCAAGACAAGTCAGGGTTCGCTGGACTGTGTGGACAACTTTACAGAAATGGACTGGAGCTCACCCGCAAAAGACCTCTTTTCAATGACTGGTTTTCTACCAAGGACCAAACAGCTGAGGTTTTTCTCTTGTGATTTAAAAAAAAAAAAAAATAATAATGACTATATAATTTATTTCCACTAAAAAGATTGTTTCTGCATTCATTTTTATAGCAATAACAATTGGTAAAGCTCACTGTGATCAATATTTTTATATCATGCCAAATATGTTTAAAATAAAACGAAAGCTGTATTATAAACTGGTAAGTTCAGTCCATTACTATCTTACATGATGAGCAAAACTTGATGATATGAAAACGTGCACCTCCCCCTGCCCTTTTTCCTTTCCTCTAACCAGACGTCAGATTTTGATGACTCTGAAAAAGCGTGATTCTAGAAAACAAAGTTTCAGAGAGACAACATTTGCTATTCCATTTTATTTAAATTCATCTCAATATATTTAATAATTATAAATACTGTAGCACATGACACTTTTGAATTTATAACCAAGCGAGTCAATACGGAACATAGTATTAGTTCGTCTGCTTAGTATGTCCCCGAGATGAAAGTTATGCCGCTCACTGGGATGATTCATTCAGACTCTTCATGTGATTTAATATCCCTCAGTATGTATTAAAATGGCTTTAAAATATTTCACTCAAAAAGAATCCTTCCCGGATATTTGACTTCTTCTGACCAGCTCAAACACTTTGTGTAAGCAGAAATGCTCCTATCTAGCATGTTTAAAATACACTGGAGATCATGTTTAAATGCTCTTCTGTGTTAAAAAGGAAACATTTTCGTAACAGAATTGAAGTGTTTATTTCATTTAAAAAAATTTTTTTCTTAATGTTTATTTTTGAGACAGAGACAGAGGGAGACACAGAATCCCAAGCAGGCTCCGGACTCTGAGCTGTCAGAACAGAGCTGATGCAGGGCTCGAACTCACGAACCGTGAGATCATGACCTGGGCCGAAGTCGGACGCTCAACTGACTCAGCCACCCAGGCGCACCATCATTTTTAAAAAGGCATTATGCTAAAATGCTTTTCTCTAGGAACAAATATTTTGGCTACATAAATGTAACCAGATGAGTAGTTTGCATATAGACAGGATTATTTCCTGGTATGACATAGCTACAGCAATACATAAAAATAATTAGTCCTGAAAGGAGAAGAAAATTCTATAGTTATATGAAGATAAGTCTCTTAAACCTTGCAAGTTTAACAAGAACATCTTTAAATGGCATATGCTACTGCTCAAAATAGTAGTACTTGTGTTTTGCCATAAAATAATTTGCTTTCTTGAAAAATATTTAAACAGACTGATGCCTTAGACATGCCCTCAGTGTTTTGAGTACTGACTTCTAAAATAATGTTGTCCATAGTGTTTACAGAATTCCACTTACATGCTGTGCATAACTTTAACATCTCATTTATAAATTAAGACTCTTCCTGTATTAGGGGAAGATGATCTTCTGAAATTCTCTCATTATACATTTATGACCATCTTCCTGTTTATTTGTGAGGACGGCTGAAGTCTTCAGGCAGAAAATACATGTGCTGTACATTCAAAGTTCCAGCCAAGGTCTAGGGTGTTTTCAAACATGTGAACAGCAGAAAATGATGATAGTAAAAATACCAAAGAAAAAATGCTTACGTTTGACAAAAGCTATAGTTTTATGAAGATTTCTCCACAAGCACAAATTCAGGGATGATTTTACCAAAGGAAAAGTGGAGTAATAAATAATATCTTTCCACCTGATGAGACGGTCCCTAGTGCGTAAAATCGTCACCGTCTGTGAAATTCAGCAGAGATTCACTTCAATCATTTTTCATCGCATTTGAGCCAAGAATGTAAGTAAACAAACATTATGTAATGTTATGGCAATCTGGTTAATCGTTTTTAGTTTTGATACATTTAAAATGTATTGATTTTTTAGCTAATTTAGGGGGGAAAGTGTATTCTAGGTTTCAAATTAACCCCAAGGCCACATAAAGAATATGAGAACCTGATACAACGACCACTATCAGCTTTAAAAAAATCTCAAGTATGTGTTGACAATTAGTTTCTCAGAATATATGGCTAAGCCAAAAGAAATCACTAGACCAAAACTTAAATCATGAAGCATGCCAGAAAAATAACACTTAATTTGTCCCTGGAGATGTAATAATTTTGGTCAAAATTTAAAATAACATGAGCAGAAACAATATACTGCCAGAGATACTTGCAAACAATTTTATGTGGATGATAAAAATCTCACGTCACTAAATTATAATAATTGAGATTCTGTGGTGCCAGTTTAGACTAGAGATTTTAGAGTTCCTCAGAATGTTAGCAAGCATGATTCAACAAAACGCTGAAACAAAATTACAGTGAGAATGTAAACTCTCCAGGAGCCTCAAGATACCAGCCCAGCCAAATCTCAAGGATAACGATGAGAAAATACTGGAAGCTTGCCGGGATACTTGATACATTCAAATCCTAAAGAGTTTATACATAGAATTTTATGTCTAGAAACTAAATACTGTATTCTCAGTTTAAAAGACTAATGGGCCTGGCTGGCTCAGTCAGCAGAGCATGTGACTCTTGATCTCAGGGTTGTAAGTTCAAGCCCCATGTTGGCTGTAGAGATTATGTAAAAATAAAAAACCTTAGGGAAAAAAAAAGCGGTTGTGTAACATTTAGCTTCCAGATATTTTTTTGGAAGGGGGTTTTAATTTGCTAGCTGCTTGAGTGAAATCGATCCGTGATTAGACTTTCTAAAAATAACCTTTGTCTGCCACGTGCATATAACTCACACCAGAAGTTTGAGGGTGACCGTAAGCGGCATTCACTGGCCTACCCAGAATGCACTTAAACACAAGGAGAAAGGGTCACACGCTTTCCTCTCATCTCTTCCGGGGTCCCTGCTCCGATCAGGTGAGGCAGACACAGCAGGTGAGAGAGCTTATACTACAGCCTTGTATAGCTTGCTGCCCAAAGCATGCGACTCCTTGCTTGGGTAACTTCGCATGTTCCCCAACCCAGTAGGTGCTGGGCAGAGAGCCGAACAAGGGTCTGTTGCCCTCACCTTACCTTTGTGACCACACTGTCCCACCCAGATCTGAGCTTTCACTGGCAGACTTTTCAAAGGATGTTTAGGGACTTTACCTCTTGAACCGCAAATGAGAAGGACATTAAAAAAAAAAAAAAAGTTATTTCACTCTGCTACAGAATAGTGTTAACTGATTTTTATAGAGATGGATTCTAGAAAGTTCTAAATAAATCCAATATGGTATCTGAGGAAGGCACAGAGTACACCCAGAGAACAATCGAAGGAAGTCAGTGACATGTTTTATAACATAATTCCCAGTTTCTCTGTTCATGTTGGAAGTTTTAGTGTATATTAAGAATATTTTTCAAGTGGGGAATAATTATCTGTTAATGGGTGGAACGGCAAATGAGGACTGACGGCTTGAAGACATTTTTTTTAAACCCAAGTTTCACAAAAAAAATTGCTCACAACTCATCGGCTCTAAAGAGCATACAACAATGGAAGGAGTAGGGGATCGGGAATTATGCACCAGTTTTTTAATCTTGACTTTTCTGCTGTGCCCCTGAGCAAATCACCAAAACCCTCAGAGTCTCAACTTCTTACTCTGTGGAAGGACAGAGCTGGGTGAAAATGGTGTATCAAATCTCACCTCTGAAGCTGCAAAGTTTGTACTAAACTACCTGCAAAGGGGGGAAAACACACAGAGAATGTTTTTAAGAAGTTCAAGGAAGCCCCATTCTTGAGATTAATGACCCCACAAAGAGGAAAAAAATTTTTTAATGTTTTTTAAAGTCTTCTTAAAATGTTGAGAAAGCCCTGTTCTTTGAAACCAGTGACCACATCAAGAGAACGAGCATTTAAAAATGTTTTGTCTAAGAAATTATACGTGAAAACTCCTCTCCTTCTGCCTCTATTTCTTAAATGCTAACTAATTTAGACAGCCGACAGCATCGTTCTTCCTGATTTCTTACCAAAGGTGGTCACACAGGGAGACTCTGGAAAATTTCTTTCAAATGTTGCAAAGGGTAATTATCTTGAAAAAAAAACAAAAAACAAGTAACTTTCCCGAAGAAGGCAGAAAGGAACACTCCCCCGGGCACCGTGTGCAAACCTCAATCAGGTGCCCATACACTGTCTTTCATCCAGGCCAAGCCACTGCAGCACAGATGACTCTGAACGTTGGAGCCATCTGGAGTTCTGGTGATTGGCTCTCATCAGGTATGGGGCCCGCACCATCAGGACCCGGCATCTACATGATCTGGAAGTACACACGCTAAAACGCTCAGATGCTACCCTGGGGCTCGCCCACCAGGGCTGATGACACATCAGGCTTGAAAGACACGACTGTCCACACAGACAGCAATCACGCCTATCATTCGATAGCCACGACGATGAAATGCCATTAAGAACTTCTTTGAAATCCATCAAATGATAACTAGCTGCCTAAGAATTGGAAATGGTCTCAACCAGAAATAATTTCATAAATACTTTTAAAAATGTTTCCTGTATATTCAACACTACTTTAGAAGACTTTCTGACCATATTTGTAGCGTGCTGTTCGAGTCGTGGGTTTTTTTCATCATTTTAAGGCAGCTATACCTATACTTAATGTTTTTAAAACTTCATCTTCCTTCTATTCAAACTTATATATTTAAATTCAGTAGGAATTTGAGATTATCATCACACTTCCTTAAATAAAACTATGTGGCTGACACATTGTTTAAAAACAAGCTTTTCTAAAAAAAAAAAAAAAAAAAAGTGGGGGAAGGGCACCTGGGGGTCTCAGTCGGTTAAGTGTCTTACTTTGGCTCAGGTCATGATCTCACAGCTCGTGAGTTCGAGCCCCACGTCAGAGTCTGTGCTGACAGCTCGGAGCCTGGATCCTGCTTCGGGTTCTGTGAATCCCTCTCTCTCTGCCCCTCCGCCACTCATGCGGTATCTCTGTTCCTCTCAAAAGTATAAATAAACATTAAAAAAAATAATAAATAAAAATGAAAATAAGCTTTTCTTCAGCACTAGTGTCATATGGAGATGTCTTGCCACCAAGATTTCAAAAGCCTTCCTGATGTGACAAACGTGTCCTCTATTATGCCCCCTTGTTTATACTTCCGTTCTCCTTTCTAGGACAGATTTTTATTTTTTCAGCCCACTAATTTGTTCCCCTTATTTCCTGCTCATCTTACCCAATGACCTGTTACCCCTGATTATTCTTTTCCTTATTCCCGGCCTGAGGTTTGTTCTACATGTTTGTGACAATCTCTGCTCAATGGAACTATCACAGGCCAGAGAAGGCACATAGGGATCAGACAGGATGTGGGGACATCAGACTCAACATTCCTAGCCTCCTCCGATTCCAGCCCAAGCGTTGGATGGACAGACTGATATTAAAAGTAGGGGATGCTATCTTAAAATGGGTATGATGGGGACGCCTGGGTGGCTCTGTTGGTTATGCGTCCAACTCTTGATTTCAGCTCAGGTTATGATCTCAGGGTTCGTGAGATCAAGCCCTGTGTAGGTCATTGCGGAGCCTGCTTGGGATTCTGTCTCTCTACCCTTCCCCTAGTCGTGCTCTCGCTCTCCCAAAATAAATAAATTTTAATAAAAGAGAGGGAAAGGGAAAGAAAAGGAGAGACAAAAAGCCAAACACACTAGTATTTTAAGAAAAAAAAAGGGGGGGAGAGGTCTCATGTGACCTGCTGGGACAGCGATAGAGAAAGAAGGTAGGGTGGATTCCTGACACATGCAGGAAAAATTTCTGCGATTGGGGAACAAGAATGGCCGAGGCAAAGTCACACTATCTGTTGGGCAGGTCTGGGATTATGGTGTAAACCTGAGTAAACACGACGAATACCACGATGGTGATGTGACAGTTCCACTGGGAAAAGCCTGGCGTAAGACGCAGGATCCTTGGCACCAAGGAACGTCCGTCTTGACTTGTGCCCGTGGCAAAACCCTGATGCCACCTCATTCACATCACGGTGCGTAGCTTTTGATGAGGTCTTGGGGAAACAAAGAATGCCCTCATCTCTGCACTTAAAGCAGGTGTTTTTCCATGAATTTCAGAGAACTTGAGAGTCTCCTTGTGACCTTTTTTAAACAAGTTACGAGACCGTCTCGCCCTGAGTGAGAGAGGCGGACAAGCGCTGTTGCCCCTGTCATGAGTCACCTTCCAGGGCTCAGGCGAGCAAAGTCCCCTTGATCCCCATGGCGTGGGGACGCACAGTGCCTGTGCTCTGGGCCATCTGCAGCCTCATTAAGCTGAAGAGATGGTGGAGGTGGGAAAGTTCTCTTCAACAAACGAGATAGTTCCGGAATTTGAGCTAGACCCGGGAGAGGTTTTTAGCGATGATAGAAATCGACCTCTCGTTCTTACAAATAGCGAATCTGCAGCCCTGAACCGTTAAAGGTTCTTCTGGGGACGAGCAGCAGAGCGGCAGAGTCCGTAAGAAACCCCGGGCTGGCCACCATGAGGGGTGGCATCCCTCCCGCTTCCACAGTGACCGTCAGCGTGTTCTGCCAAGTCCTGGGCAGCCAGGCTTTCGTCTGTTTCACGGGAAGATATCGAGGGGGGAACATTCTCTTTTTTAAAAGGCTCTTCACAAGTGCTTTTTTTCAAATCGCTGCCCTCCGCTAGGAGGTTTACGTGACCGAATTACTTTAACGACCTCTCGCTCTCTTCCAAAGCCATCATCTCCCACAGGTGCAGCTGTGGCTCACGTGCCAAAATCCTGGAGCATTACAGCTCCTCTCCTGGACCGGGGGACAAGTGCGCTCAGAACACCGACCAAGGTCACGGTGCTCTCATCAGGAGAGGGACCAAGTTCTTAACCCCCGTGCAAAGGTGCCCCAGCCTTAAGAATGCTTAAAACAGGATTTATGGAAAAATGTTTAGATTTTTTTTTTCAATTGCCTATCTGACAGCCTTAGACCAAAGCACAAACACAACGCAGCCTGAGCAGGGTTAAAGCATCCTCTGGGCTGGATTTATAATCAGCCCCCTCCCTCCAGCCAGGAGGCACTATTCTTGGACCAAATCCGTATACCATGACCCTCTCTTCCCTTACGAAGACTAGCTTTACAAAGACTGCAAATCTACAGGGAGAAGGCTTCCGTATCTAGACATGCCTAATTTTTGTCAGGGGTCTGTACGAACTCAGTTCATTTGACACAACTTTGCCCCGGCTTAATCTGATCAGCTGCTGTAACAATATCATGTGGGTAGCTTGGGCAACAGAAATTTTATTTTCTCACAGCTTTGGAAGCTGGAAGTCCCAGATCAAGGTACCATCAATGTTGTTTCTAGAAGTTTGTGGCAAAACCTCTTCCTAACTTGAAGACAGCTGCCTTGTTTCTTTCTCACTGTGCCCCCAAGGTCTTTCCTCTGTACACATGTGAGAGAAATGAGATCTCTGGTGTCTCTTCTTCTAAGGACACCAGCTTTATCATATCAGAGCCCTACTCTTAAGACCTCTTTTACCCTTAATTACCATCTTAAAGGTTTTATCTTCAAATGCAGTAACACTGGGAGTTAGGACTTTAACATCTGAATTTGGAGGGGACACAATTCACTCCATAATAACTCCTTTTTTTAAAAAAATGTTTGTTTATTTTTGAGAGAGACAGAGAGAGAGACAGAGCGTGAACAGAGAAGGGGCAGAGAGAGAGAGGGAGACACAGAATCCGAAGCAGACTCCAGGCTCCGAGCTGTCGAGTACAGAGCCCAATGTGTGGCTTGAACCCACGGACCTGACCGTGAGATCATGACCTGAGCTGAAGTCTGAGCCTCCCAGGTGCCCCCTTAATAACTCCTCTTTGTGTGTGAATTTTAATTGCTAAGAAAGAGATAAGAAAGAAACAGGAATCAAACATTTTGAAACCAAAAAAGTATCTATTTCAAGGCAGAATACCCAAATAGGGTTAGATGTTGGTACATGAGAAGAATAAGCAAGACCTTCAGAGAGAATAACTAGTTCGAGAACAACAAGCTATACTTCAAACTCTACCTGAGAGAGTCTTCAAACAACAGCTCTACTGAATTGTAAGTAAAAATGATAAAATACATGTATGTTTAAGCTGGACTTTGCTGGGAACACGGGTCTTAAATTTATCTGCCTAGATAGTTGGCACATCGAGACGCCTCCTATTGTAACGAGCTTATGTTGAACTGCCTGCTGCTTTCACACGTCACTAATATGGTTGTTAACTTGGCAAAAGGAAGTCTAGAGTTAAGTGTGGCAATCTATACATGATTTTCCCAAAGTTACAAGCTCACGACCCCCCTTCGGCACTGGGATTCCATAGGTGACCAAGAAGCAAGGCCACAGTTGCTGATTTCAAAGAGAATTTCTTTAATTCCTTGACTGTTGGGCAAGACGGCCACAAATGTTCATGTGCAAATAAAGCGTGATCCCTAAGTCGTTCCCATGATCTTTGGAAGTTTCAAATGCCGAATCCTTTTTAATCACAATCAAAGTCTCCAGAAATTCAGCCTCATTTACCAATTGCAACAGAGTTCTAAGAGAGCAAAACAAGAGAATGTCAGAATTCAGCCAAGTATCAAATTTTAAAACCTTAATTCATCACCACTTGTGATGATATAAGACAGTGTCGTCATGCGTTTTGGAATTCAGTCACACTTTATGGTCAAATTAGGTCCTGAGACTTTGTACTTCAAATATATCAATTCCAACTCTTTGCCTTTAGTATGTCAAAAGGCACACACAGTCTAGAGGCTCTGAAAGACCAAGATAAATATTCTAGGAATGAGGGACAGTTTTAATTTAATTTTTAAAATTAAAAAATATATACAGAAAAGGGCAACAAATGTGAAAAAAAAAAACAACCTAAAAAAAACATCTAAGTATCGATGACATTAGGTTGAAAACAAACTTTGTATTCAAATTTCAACTTAAGAATTTCTCCCACCCTTTTGGTATGAATTTCCTTCATTGTTAAGAAAATGCACTTCACTCATAAATCTGAGAAATTCAGTTTAAATCAGCACTTTTCAAACATTAACTATGAGTGAATTCTTACTGCATTTTTAAAAGGCATGATCTGGAAAATGTCAGAGAAATGCATAATGTTCCTGTGCTTTAAACTGAACCAAGGAGGCAACACTATGCCCTCAACATATAACTTACTTATGAGATTAGAAATAACTATTCAACAGCTGTTGGAAAAAAAATACCCTCAGAAATAGCTATTTTGGGAATCTTCATCCATTTCTAGCAGATCTGAAATTTTTTACTCTTTCTTTCTTCAAAAGAAAAGAAATTTATAGAGATCTACTGAAATACAGAGTACCTTTTATAAAAGACAGACAACAGAAGGTTCAGTCAATGTGGTTCAAAGCATAGTTTGCTGAAAAGGGTTAAAGGTTAAAGTGTAAAATACTAAGAGCTTGGGAAAGGGCGGGGGGGCGGGGGTAAGAATTTAAAAATAAAACTATAAAAACACCAGAGCAAAAAGCGTGTGCACACAGAATTAAAAATTCTAATAGGCAAAATAAAACAGGACTTCCTATAATGTTCATAAAAAATATAAACCAGCCCCAAACACTATTAACAAAGTTGACCTTTCAGGCGCTGCTTTTAGTTTACAGTAATCACGTGATCCTCTTGTCAAATGGCTCCTTCTACACATCCTGGTCTTGAACTAAAACACGCCTGCATACAAATTTTGATTAGATGATCACAAGAACCTTGCAGGCTGGATTTCAAAGTTTCAAGGGGGCTGGGTCTCTATCCAAAATTCTAAGCCATCTCATCTTGGAAAAATATCTCCATCGAGGAAATAACAGTATTTTAAAACTGCATTTTAAAGGCCACCCGCCTTCACGGATCTCATTTTGTCAGCATGAAATGCAAAAACCAGACCGACCGAAATCGCCTGTTCTGATGGACGTTCCTTTGGGGAAGGTGAGAAGAGCACGCCAGAGGCCGTGGGGCCCTGTGACCTGTCTAAGCCTCAACTCCTTCAATCACGCCGCCCGTCGGGGGTGCTGCATAGACTGGATGCAGGAGTGCATACGAGGGCCCCGACGGGGGATTGTGCAAAGAGGGGCTACTCAAACTTTTACTGAATTCCTCACTGTGTGTGTCTAGTCCAGAATTCGACCCATCATAAGGTGAAAACCTACTTCGTTTTTCCCCACCTTTGTCTACTCCTGTGCAGAAAGATCGATTTGCGTAGTCAAGTTCCATGAGATCTTTCCTTTGAGAATCAGTCTCTACCTGCTTTAGGTAGGTACTACATATAGGTGGAAAGGGAAGCAGTAGGAAAGAGGAGGAAAAAACAAAACAAAACAAATTCTAGATTTTGAAGAACAAATCTTACTTAACAGGATAGAAGATCTAAGAGGAGGAATAACATGAAATAAGAATGCATTTAAACATCTAATATAAGCTATTTGGTCTACTGTCTATATCTGGAAAAACTACATGTTTATAGTAGAAAGTTCAGAAATATATACATGTAAGAACATTAAAGTGGCCTGTTATACTATCCAAACTTAATCATTACATTGTGTTGTACATAGTTTTAGGACTCTATTCATGAATACACAAAACTGGGATCATAGGGCCTGTACAGATTTGTTTCACGCATTTAGTGCTTAATGTTTTTGTGAACTTTTTCTTCACAAGGTCTCAATTTTGCATAAATGCATATTACAGCTGAACAAAAATCTCTAATTACTCTATTACATTTGAACACTTATTTAATTAGCTTATGATTTTCACCCCATTACAGTTATGACCTCTAATTCTTATTAAAATTTTTTTTAATGTTTATTTATTTTTGACAGAGAGAGAGAGAGAGAGCAAATGAGCAGGGGAGGGGCAGAGAGAGAGGGAGACACAGAATCCGAAGCAGGCTCCAGGCTCTAAGCTGCCGGCACAGAGCCCGATGCGGGGCTCGAACTCACAGACTGAGAGATCCTGACCTGAGCCGAAGTCGGACACTCAACCGACTGAGCCACCCAGGTGCCCCTGACCTCTAATTCTTTACACACTGTGTCCTAGCTCTATTTCCTTCTTATCTGTAACATCTATGGGACAAGTGTATTTACCTTCTGGACAACTTGATATATATTGCCAACAAACTCCTCCAGAAAGATGTGTCCTTTGATTCTCTCTGTACAATTTTGCCAGAGACCTAAGTTTCCTTGCAACCCCACAAATATTATCTTTAAAAGAATCTCAGATAATCTGGGGGTGAAAAGCACCTTAAATTGGTTTAATTTGTAATTCTTTTGATCAACCATGAGGTCGAATATCCTTTCATGTATTATTTCTCTGTGACAGTCCTCCTCTTTGCCAGTTTTTATTGGGTTGCTCTACCTACCAAATTGTAAGAACTTTTAAAACAGCAATCGAATAGCAAAAGTTTGATTATCTACTTGTGCATCTATTTTTTGTTTTCTATTAGCCTTGTTAAGTACTTCATAAAGTCTCTATGTGCAAACAATTTTTAATTTCATGAGTCAAACCTTTATTTGCTTTTTTTCATGTCCTTCCTGCAAAGCAGCCTTCTCTTTGCAGTAATTAGAAGGTATTTCAGAACTATGTCAATGATAGAGAAAATGGCGTCATTAATCACGGAGGAATGTCTACAAGGCACCGTAAGACTGAGGCTGGGATATGAACCTGTCTCTCTTCTCTATGTGGGACAATGCTCTATGGGCAAGTCCATCATCCTTCTTTTCTCTTCCACATCCATGACTTTGATTTCTTGGTAGGTACATTCAGAGGCTCCTTTGAACAATAACACCAATGATAATTACCCTGGACACGCTCTGTTCCTAGGATATGAAATCCCTAGAGTAGCAGAATGTCCAGCATAAAGAAGTAAAATTATCCAGAGGTGGGGGTGGGGGTGGGGAGGGACAAACTTAAAAATAAGTTTGCTAGAGAATCTATGACATAAAATATCAATCATTCCATCTTAAAAAAAATCTTTTTATAAAACAACTGGTTCCTTAGTGGCATTTACAAAATTCAACTTTTTAAACCAACAGAAATATTAGGGTATGGTTGAACTTTTGCCCAAATCATTTAGCCAATTGCCTTACCAATACTTTTAAAGAATGATTTCTTCACATGACCTGTGTGTGTGGCATTCTTTTTCCATACATGTGTTACTTTCTTACGCATCATTGATTGTTTCCAAGGCTATCTGCTTTTTTTAAGCGTATCTGCTTTGGATTCTCTCATCAGTGCTGTGACATTTTAGCCTAAATTATTTTGAATTTTTGGTAGGCAGAGCAAGCATCCCTCGTTTGTCTTCTTTGAACCCTTTTCTTAGTTCCTGAAAGTCACAGGGATGCTCTCTTAAGAGACGATCACCCCACCATCTGCCGACTGGCACTGTCTGGGAGAGGAGGGTATTGGCCTCTCCAGGTCACAACTTGTACCCACGAGGGAGAGGAGAGCCACCCGGTCCCTTGCGGGGACCGTGACTGTCGATCAGGTCCACTGGAATGCTTTACTGAAGAAAGCAAAAGACCAGTCCATCATCAGCATTTTAAGAACTCTATTTCAACCCTCTAGTTTGGGCAAACTAGACACTAAGTATCAGGTGGCAGGTTTTTTTGGGGTTTTTTGGTGTTTTTTTTTTGGCGGGGGTGGGGGGGTTGGGGAGGCGGTCTTCGCAAGAATTTTGTTACTAAGTTGAGAGAAGTGAGGGAGGCCTTGCTCACCAGGCAGGTGGCATTTTGTCCCCAACTCCTCTTAAGTCTGTGATGTTTACGGGAACACAGTCACTCGAGGAAGTCACATTTTACAATTTGCCTTTTCAACATGCTGAGGATAAGCATGCCTTAACTTGGGAAGGGCTTCAAAGACGGTCATAGCATTAACCAGGACTTATCAGTCACCCACCAGGTGACTGCTCAATAATCCTTGTGAAGATGCTTTCTACTAAGAAAAATATACAATGACTTCCCCTTTAGTGGCATTTTGGGAGCGCCTGGGTGGCTCAGTCGGTGATGCGTCCGACTTCAGCTCAGGTCATGATCTCACAGTTCGTGGGTTCGAGCCCCATGTTGGGCTCTGTGCTGACAGCTCAGTGCTTGGAGCTTGCTTCAGATTCTCTCTCTCTCTCTCTGCCCTTCCATTGTTCACACTCTGCCTCTCTCTCTCAAAAATAAATAAACATTAAAAAAAAATTTAATGGCATTTTGGGTTATTGGTCTTCAGATAAAAATACAAAATCTCCATGAAAATAAAAAAAACATTTGGGTGGGAAGAGAATTAGGTGTGGGGAAAATGGCACCCTCTGAATGAAAAGGTTAACAAACCTCAATCCAGATTCTTTGTCAAATTACACTTGCCCCATGCAATAGGTGTGAAATGTATGAGGTACTTAATTTTCATTGTCTAAAATTAATGACATTAAAATAAAAGGGGGCTTTAAACTCTGCCCATGGTATAATTTGTGTCTGAATCTTTTGGGATGGAAGGGTTTTACCACAGATCATCAGAACTCATGCTTCGTGATTGATTAGTCTAAAAAGTTAAAGTGAAAATTGTTAACAATATAATCATTCTTTAAATATACATTTTTATATGCCTGTTTACTAATTCACTTGGCTTTTGTTGTAGGAACAAGATCTTGTCTTTGGAGTTAGATCTTGGTTTTCTTGCATATACAATACCTGTAATGCTTTGTTTTGGAGTTTTTATTCCATTAACAAGGATTGAGAAATTAAAGTCACTTGCAAAATAGTCTGAAGAAAACAATTTCTTCTGCTACATTTCATAGCAGCCAAACATTGGTAGCTGACTTGCTCAGATTAAATTGGACAACCTTTTTTAACTGACTCTCCTTGACCGAGCCTTTCCAAAGCATTCAGTTTTCTTAGACTTTGTCTTAATTTTCCACGTATCATGGTTACTTTCAGAAGAAAACACTGAGTAAACGTGTGTCCGTTCATTTCCTCTAGTAATTTACAATGCTGAGATAACCAAGTTTGGATCATATAATTGCCTAAGCTTGAAAAAAGCAATTCTTTGGGTCACCAACATAGACATATGTGTTATTAAAAGCCTTCAAACTATGAACCACGATGTTTCAGAAAGTCGTCTTTTCACTTTTCAAGGAGACTATCCCTAAGTACTAAGAACAAACAAAAACATCCAGCCAGATGTTTGCAATTCCTTAATCCTTTTTCCA
This sequence comes from Panthera tigris, assembly GCF_018350195.1. Classification (NCBI taxonomy): domain Eukaryota; kingdom Metazoa; phylum Chordata; class Mammalia; order Carnivora; family Felidae; genus Panthera; species Panthera tigris. The sequence goes on along the minus strand of NC_056663.1, from coordinate 8,243,161 downwards.
TTTCCTGACCCTCCTCTTCCCACCTCAACCCCTAAGGGGCGGCTCTAAGCTCATCCCTAGGAAACTTCAAAATAATGTCTCTGGTTAAACACAGAATGATGTCTATGAGAAGCTTATGCTATTTGGGATAAAAAATAATAATAAAGGAACAGGAATGTAGCCTCCGATCTCTTTGAACCAGAAGTGGCCTTTCAGGCTTCAAGGCCATTTACAGTTTCCAAACAGAAGTTTAATAAGTTGTAGGTAACCGAGTGAACTTAAAACATTATTGCAGGCAGCCTTCCGTGTATTTTTCTGCACACAATGTTGTGAACAATAGTCCTATTTGAAAGGAAGGACCGCTGCAGAAGTGAGCTCAAGTTTCGTTTTTCTCTCTTACTTGTCTTTGTGGATTTTAACCTTTCAAGACAACTCCTGAGACAGCTTCCCTCACCGTGCCCATCTGCTATTTGTTTCAAGCAGGCTTACGGGGTGAACTTGTAATGTTTCTCTAGCCATTAGTTCCTTCTTGTGTGCGCCCCTTAGATTAAAATGTGCAAAGGTTAATTTATCTCTTCCGTTTAAAAATACTTCGTGCCGTCTGCCAGTTTTTTCTTTATCACCAAAGGAGCCTGATTAGTTTGCTGCCCTTAAGTTTACTGCAAATAAAGTATAGTTTCAGGACTTCAGACAGCACCTTTTCCGTCTTGGGGCCCGTCTTGTGTCCCGTCAAGCTTTTCGTGGGCAGCCTGTGGAATTAGCCTCCCTTCCAACAACAAAATAGCTTTCAAACCCCCATGGCCTCGTGAGATTCTGCACCACATACTTCTGTTTATATTAGACCAGCCATTTCCATGTAATTTCATATTCTCTGCGATGTTTTTTCCATAGCCAAGTAAACCCAACAAGTGAACTTTGGAGATAATATCTTAAAAAAAAAACTCTCAGCTGCCCCAGTCTAAAGGAATGGGTTTCATTTAAATGTTTCCTGTTTTCAATACATTTGCCTCCTGGAACCATTGTGTGCAACACAAAGTCCAATTCAATTAGAAACTAAGTTGTTACGACTGAATTTCAGCTCATGCCCCAGAAAGTGCCAGAGAGTTGAACTACACTAGAGAAATGAGGAAGGGTACCGTGTCTTACACTGATGTACAGGGTCTCGTCACTGGACTGATGAGTTCGTTGTAGGTCCTGGTCAAGAGCCAGAGGTCTGACAAACAAAGAACTTCACGATCTTTCTTATCATTGACAGCTTTAAATAAATTGAAATATTGGTCATCAGTAGCTGTCTATTTCTATCCTGGAAATATTTATACTCCAACAAGTCATCTACCAAGTTGAAGAAAACACCAGAACGTCACGCTGCTTAGGATGAGAACATTTCCAAAATGAACACAACTTCAGCAGAAGCATCTGGCACCGATTTGTATGCACAGTCAACGCATGGTGTCAATGATGATTTCAGCTCCTTGTTTAATAATCTTAAAGAATTACGCTGTCTGATATTAATATCTCCAATCTTTTCACTTGCTTTGTAATTGCCTGCAATTGCCTCTATTTTCAGCATTTCTTGACCCACTTGTTTCAAGCTTTGTTTCCTGAAACCAGCCTACAGGTTTTCTCTTCTAATGTGAGAGTTTTGATTTGCTGACATCTCATTTAATGTCCTGTATAATTGCTTTTATTTTTCCACCTTGCTCTATGTTTAATTTTATATTGTCATTTCCTGTCTTAGTTTTCTGGGAAGGATCCACAGAAGCCATGTCAACTGTTCACTCCATTTGCTGTTAGCGTCGTTTTCCCTGCTGTCCCCTAGAGAAGCACACTTTTATATGAAGGCAAGGTAAAAATGGCCTTCTTTAATCAAGACACATAACCTCCTGCCTTTACTGACCAGATGACACCTTTCAAAGAACCTTCTCTCTAACCTCTTCGCATTTCCCTGCCATGCCCCACGACTATGGTTCACTTCCTTTCTTACCCACGTTTGGGGACCTCACCTGACAGCATGGTGGGTAACATCAGGGCTCATCCATATACAGTTCTCCTTTATTTCCTGTATTTCACTTCCCAGCTCCCCTGTGCTCAGCTGAGGCCATGGAACATGTCTGGGCCAATGAAATGTATGTAGAATCACGGGGATCATTTCTAAGCTGAGTAAGCAAAAAGCTTTTGTGCGGTTTTTATAGCCTCTCTCTACCGCTCCCAGAACATGGAAAAGCATTTGTCTTACGATGGCAGAACCACAAAACTTAAGTGCCTTCGAAATTTGAGAGGCCTCATAAGGTCAGCCATCTGGCAGAGTCACCCAAGGTGAAGACGACTAGAATAGTCAAGCGAGGACTAGGTTTTTATTGTACAAAAACCACAGAAATGTGGGGGCCGCTACCCAAATATACCGTGTTCTATGCTTCCCTCTCAGGAGTCCTTCTTTGACACTTGTTTATGCTCCTGAAAACGCATCCCACAATGCTTCTGTTCCCTTTCTCCTTTATTTTCCCATGTCTCGAACTCTGTAGAGCACTTTATTTGGTTATTGGTTAATGTATTTTCTCAATTATTTTTCTCATGGGAGAGATGAATGGTCTACATTCTAAACTCAAGTTTCTATTTTACTGAGGTATGGGCTGTCGTGGCTTGATCTAGAACTTTAGAGTTGCAGTCCTCTCTTCTCTTTAGGGGGTAGATCCCATCCCTGTTAATGCTCTAGATTCTTGCGGAGATAAGTCCCCCGCAGGTATGAGGTTTCCACTTTGTAGTAATAAATAAGTTTAACACTATAGCTTGTTTGGTTTTCACTTGGTATCTGGTGTTCAAGCCTTTTATGCCGAATAGATGTGCATGTTTTCTTACCCAGCCTTAATTGAGCTCTTGGAAATTTCAGATTCAAGTCTCCTTCAACTCTAGAGGTTTTCCTTCTATAGTACATGTTTCAGGCAATCTTGAAGATGCCCCCCAACGGTCCCCGCCTCCTGGTGTTCACACTCTTGTGAAGACCCCTCAAAGATTGTGCCAAGGCTGGTCTGATGCAGCGTACGGCACACATGATGGCACGTCAGCTCAGATAAATGTGTAAGGCTTTGGCTTCTCCATGGAGCACTTACCCTCTCTTTCATTCTCTCTAGGCCACGAATACACTCTGAAGTGGATGCTTCAGCAACAGTCAAGCTCAGGCAACGCAGCCTTGGCACATGGTTTGACTGTAATCTCTTGGGAGACTGAGTCAGAACACCACCCTGCTGAGCTTCCCCTGAGTTCCTGCCCCATAGAAACTATGAGATAAAATTAGTATAAGTCACTTAGTTGGGAGATAATTAGGTACACAGCAGTGGACATGTAACACAATACTATTTATTTTATCTTCAAGCATCTTATATTTTCTTGTTCAGGACTCTTTTAGTAACACATTTGGCTTCTTAAATCTATCATCCCAAATGTGTTGCTTTATTCCATCATGATTTTTCAACCTTTTTTCAATTCTTCAATTTAGTTTGCTCCTGGGTTTTAAAAGACGTTTGCACTTGACCTTCCACTCGAATAATTTAAGCTTCAAAGGTGACTGTGTTCTCTCTTGCAATTTTTTTTCTATTGAGTTGTTTAATTGGGAAATCATATTCTTGTTATGGATCAGTATTGGCAGGTAGGGAGTTGTCTGTGTAGAAACACCTGGAAAAATTCTACCTTCCCAAGGCTCAAGACAAGGCAGATTCAGCTCCTTTTTTTTTTTTTTTTTCAGCTTTTAGGAGTCAGATGAGCAGTGCAGGACTAATACAGACTTTTCCCACAGACTTTCCCCTGTATTTATATAAATATATATATAAATATAAATATATATATATATATACACACACACACACACACATATATTTTACTAATGAACCTTCAGTCGTCAAAACAGAAAAGTCATAATATACACAAAATGTTGCTCGGTAAAAGGCACTAGCCTATTGGTGTCAGTCACATAGTCACTACATAAAGAGCAGACCAACTCCTGCTATAAGTGGCTCTGAAGTAAAGAGAAGAGAACCAGAATTTTGTTGGCTTTTCAAAGCCTAAAGTGTATAGAGCGAATCAGTTCTTGCATTTCAAGTGATACGGAAACACACTCAAGCCAGAGTCTTTTCATCTCAGTCAACTTCTTGCAGCATTTTTTTTTTTTTTAAGTCAAGGACCTACTACATCTTGGCATTACGCACGGCACCTCACACAATTTTTAAATCTTTTCCCCAAATCCTCATAGTGTAGTTTTAATTGTTCCCATGTATGGGTTTAGAGAATAAGAAGCTACTGGTCGAAACACATTGTTCTGCTGATTATTTGTCCGTTCCACATCTTAGATTTCTCATCAGTTAGACACAGATACCAACTGTGCCTGCCTCTGGGAATGTTGCAAAAATTCAAAGTAGAGGCCAAGGAAGTCAAAGGTGCCCTTGCTGATAGACAGAACACTGTGACATGTGGAAAACATTTTAAGACCTAGGGTTTTATGTCCCGGTAACAAGTCAAATGTCCTTTGGAACATCCTCCTTCAAAGGCTGAAGAGAAATGAGGGTTTCTAATAGCTCGGGAATATTGGCTACACTGATCCATTCACATACATATTTTATTTATTTATTTATTTATTTATTTATTTATTTATTTAATGTTTATTTTTGAGAGAGCGAGAGAGAGAGCGAGCATGGGAGAGGGGCAGAGAGAGAGAGGCAGACACGGCATCCGAAGCAGGCTCCGAGCTGTCGGCACAGAGCCGGACGTGGGGCTCGAACTCGGGAACAGCAAGATCATGACCTGAGCCAAAGTCAGATGCTTAACTGACTGAGCCCCCAGGCGCCCCCCCCCACCCCCCCCCACACACATATTTTAGCTGCTCGCAGTCCAAAAGCACTCTAAGTATAATGAAGTAGTATTTTGCTCATAGTCTTTTTTTCCGCCTAATCAGTTAACATCTCGTTCAAGAATCTGTCAGACCCTGCACAATTAAGTGAGAGGGCTCCTCCTCTGTCCACGCCATTGGACATCAGGGAGAACGATGTTCAGTTGCAGCTCCACAGTCTTGACCCGAAAGCACACAGATGTCACGCAATTCTGTGTATGAGGATACTCACGTCAACAAAAGCAGATCCACAACACGTCTGGAGATACCGTACAAGGCCAGCCGGCACACCCCCTGTGCGAGCAGCCCCGGCTGAGATAACGGTGGCCAGACCCCTCGCGGCACCCCTGTCATCCTCAACCGGACAGAAACAACAGTACTGACGATGGTGAAAAGTTTCACAATGACCTCCAGGCACAGATCTCGTCCATACCTATTTCCCCGTGAGAGTGGAGCCCTAGCTTTACAAGGGGGACAAGGTGACCGATCGGTCCCTGGGGGAAAGCTGCGAGACTTCCACACTGAACACGCACATATCAAAGGCAGCGGCAGGGGGAGCGGGGGAATGAAAGGACATGGGTGACATTAACATGTCGCCGTGGAGGCGCTGGAGTGTAAGCAAGCCCACGCTGCCGCGTCCAAAGTCATGGGCAAACTGCACATTAGTCACCCCAGGGCTGACAGTCCAAAAATACACCCAGAAAAACTGGATGCTAACTTCCTCTGGAAGGAAAAGTTTCATCTAAAGGCTCAGAGAGTAAATCCTTGCGTTTGGAAATTCTGGGGTTTACCACCACCCTCATTTCCCACCCTGCACTTTTTTTCTTCAATTCCAATAGTATGAGGACATTCTAGGATCCTCATTTTTTACTCATCATTTTCAAACGGCTGTATGCTTTCTTCAAATGGTTCTAATTTGAGTCCATAAAAGGAGAATTCCTTCAAATTTGCAATGAAGGACGACATTTCAAGTACACAATTATCTCTTTATGACAAAATCCCCTCTTCTCTCCACGGTAAACTTTCCATGTACTTCCCGCAGACAAACTGGGAAATAACTCTGCTGGCTGAACCTTCTTTTACATGCCGGCTCAAAAACATGAAGCTCATTTCACTAACCATTAAAAAAAAAAGATTCTCAAGAATATATGAGGGGGGAAATTCTTCCAGGAATCTTGGGGAGTTATTTAGGTCTTCCAAAAAGTCCAACTTGTAGAAAATTATTAAGGCCAAAAAACAAACAAAAAAGACTCAGGTATTTTTTTTTAAGGATTTCTTTTTCCTCAGTGGCTTTTCAAATCTTATCTGAGGCAGTCCCTTTATGAATGCTTAGCCCTCAAACATTCATGATGCCACTAAGCTTTTCCATAGCTATTTGGTTCACAAGGAGAGTGGTTAGAGACTTTTGTGTGTGTTGGGGGGGGGGGGGTGGGGAGGATATCTGTGCATGTCTATCCTTAGCTACGTGTGGTGGGGATGTCTAAAATTGCATTTTTACTATAAACTGCCTACTGAGTACCGGCTACTTCTTGTATTGTTCTGTGCGCTTTGCATGTAGACATTAACTTAATTGCCACAACATCCTAAGAGGCAGGTAATGTCCTCTACAGTTTAGACACGAGGAGGCTGAGCACAGATGGTTAAACCAACTTCCCTCAGCTGTAGAGTTAATACATGGTGTCACGGGGTGTAACCAAGGGCACCTGGCTCTCAAGTTCACTCTTAACTACCCAGCTGTGGAGTGAAAAGCACGTACACTATATATATATATCTATTTTTTACTCCTTAGCTGTTTGCACATTACTTTGATTCCTAGATTTATCATATAAATGAGGATGCGCGCTCGCTGGCTGTGAATGCTGAATCCGCGGGGTTCCCCTGCCCTTTACTCCAAAGACAGAAGAGGTACCTTTAGGAGGAACCTGGAACCTAGACACAAACAAGTAAAACCGAGAAGAACCCAAAGCCCCACGCTCAGCACACACGGCGAACACTTCACCGCGAGATTCCAAACCACTGCCCTCAGGCACGTCAGCCCTCCAGGGCCCCAGACACCATGGAACAGGGAACATTGATCCCCTCCCACGGTGGGTATTCCTGAACCACAGAATCTAGGAGGGAAGGATTTGTTTTTTAAACAAATCCCACGGTGCTTTGTTCATGCAGCAACGGTGTGAAATAGAATTGGTGCCTAGAAATGAAGGTCTGCCCAAACAGGCAGGATGTGTTTTCAAGATGAAGGATCAGGTGGAAGCCTGAAAGGCCTGTGGTGAGCTGAAATGCTGCCCCCCCCCCAAGACACCCTCACGTCCTCATTCCTGGGGCCTATATTGCCTTATGGAAAGTTCTCTGCAGGTATGATTAAGTTACAGGTCTTGTGATGAGGAGACTTAACCTGGCTTATCCAGAGGGGCCGTAAATGCCAGCACAGGTGTCCCCATCAGAGAGGAGGGGTTCTGACACAGAGAAAAGCAGGCAGTGAAGACAGAGGCAGGAAACAGAGCGACACAGCCACAAGCCACAAGCTGGAAGAGACAAGCGAGGATTCTCCCCCGGAACTTTCCGGGGAAACACAGCCCCACCCACGCCTTGATTCTGCCCAGTAACACTGATTGCAGACTGGTCCTCCAGAACAATCAATATCTGTTGCTTTAAACCACCCGGCCTATGGTCATTGGTCAGAGCAGCCACAGGAACGGAACGCTGCCCTTAAAAGCTAGTTACGGGGGCACCTGAGGGGATCAGTTGGTTAAGCATCTGACTTCGTCTCAGGTCATGATCGCAGGGTTCAAGGATTCAAGCCCCACGTCAGGCTCTGTGCTGACGGCTGGGAGCCTGGAGCCTGCTTCAGATTCTGTATTTCCCTCTCTCTGCCCCTCCCCTGCTTGTGCTCTGTCTCTCCCTCTCTCAAAAACTAATCAACATTAAAACAATGTTTTTTAATAAAAAAAGAAGGTAGAAAAAGTTTGAGATTTTGGAGGTGGTTGTTGCAAACAAGAGGAAAGGAAACTCATAGGTAGGAGTTTGGCAACAGTCACCCATGGTCACATAGAGAATGAGAAATACACCAATGAACTCAGCTGGGTAAGGAGGCTTCAGGACAAGAGCCGAGGTCCATGTGGCTTCTCCTCGCTCCTATGGTACAATCTGAGAGCAGAGAGATTAAAAGCAGGTGTCGAGGTGTTAGGAAAGAATTTCCAGGCAGGAAACCTTCTCAAATAAGAAAGGATCTTTGGTTCAAATATTAAAACCAGAGGCTAGCAGAAAAATATTGTCTCAGAGTAAAGATAAAACTTTCAGATAATTGTGAAAACCATCATGAGACCCTAAGATCTACACCCATGACACGTAGAAACGTTCAGACAGACAAAAACCTTTCTGATGGTCTTCTGGGTGTGCCTCTGTTAAAAAACACAATCAGGGTTTCTAAAATTCTTAAGGACATTATTCCACACAAGTCACACGAGAGGCCCAAAGTAGAAATGGGCTTATCTCTAAGATTTGTTAATATATAGATTTTATCTAAATGGCTAGGTTCATAAATGGACAAATAACAAAGTTCTTAAACTGTTGAGACTGAAAGGGACAGACAGGACGAAATGAAAAAAAAAAATCGCCGAATCCCTGAACCGACAAGATACAAGATAAAAACAAAAATAAACAAAACTCTGCTTAGCTATCACTACAGGCTACGGCTTATGAAAAAGTAGGACTCGGAGACTGAACAAAGAGCTCAGGATACATCCAAATGCCAAAGGAACATGTCTCAGGTTGTAGGTCTACGCCTCGTTCCCGGAGCTGGTAACACGTTCCCTGCCAGATTTCAGAACTGCTATGGGACAGCGAGTGTGCAGTTGAACACTGAGAGTCTGCCATGGTTATCCTCATCTGCTTACCCATTGAACATTTGCAGCTTTGGGGGCACATAACCTGTCTCTTCTGTTCACAGACCAGATGGAGAGAAACCATACTGGAGAAACTGCATCCGTGGTGTCTCGTTTACACACTGCCCCAGTTTGGAGGACAACACTCTGGGCCCTGAGCCTGAGATGGAAACTGAAATAGAAAGAGATGTTTTGCGATCTTGACAGACAGTGACTATTTTGCATGCCATGGGATGTGAATCACTGTGGCCCAGAGCATGAATCGTGGCATGCTAGATTTCCTAAAGATGGCCGCCAAGCAGATCCTGTCCAAAATGCTTTCGTGAATTGTGCTTTGCTCACTCCCATCAAGAAGCACAGTCTACTGCCCTTGCCCGTCCTTAAATCTTGTGGGTTTCTGGTTGCTTGCAGCAATGGAGCACAGGGCAGGGCCACTAGAGGACTTTCAGACTGAAGCACGTGCCATGCTTCTCTTATGGTCCCGGTCATTTGAGACACTCACTCTGGGCACTGTCTCTTGCTATGGTCTCTCACAGAACCTAGCCATGATCTCCTGGTGTATCACAACCCACACCAGGAGATCATGAGTAGCTGCACCAGTCAACAGTCCCAGCTGAGTCCAGCCTTTGAGTCATACCAACCCAGACACCAGACATGTGAGTTAAGTAGCCTCCGGATGAGTCCAGCCCTCAGATATTTGAAACTCCCTCAGGCCCTTATGCAGCAGGCACAAGCCGTCCCTGCCATGCCCTATCTGAACTCCTGACCCAAAGAATCAGTGAATGTAATACAATTATTGTTGCTTTACAGTGATAGATATGGGTAGTTTCATAACGATAGATTATAAAAGTACACAAGTAAAGACTCGATTAAAGAATAATGCAGAGATGGACTGTGAATGCTTTTGTTTACATGAAGAAGTTAGGCTTTTGGAGGAATATAAATCTCCTGCAAAGGCATGAGACCAGTTCGTGCTATGTGCATTACACACAGTTCATGAGTAATAACGGCAAAACCAAATATGTGCCCAATAGCAGCATGGAGAAAGCATGCCCATCAACATACTTTTGTGTTAGATAGCTGCTTGACAAAATGTAAGCAAGTAGCTTGTTTTCAAGTCCGCCTGATTTGCCAAAATACCAATAATGTTTTAAACATGGGGTTGGAGGCAGGGAGGAGGGAGAGTGGAAAGGAATTTTAAATAATCAAAGAAACGTCCAGCCCAAACCATGTTAATAAAAACAAGACTTTATAGCAAAGTTGCCAGATATTCCAATGGATTCAAAGCATTTTTATTTCTTACCAGTACACAAGATCCTTTTCCCGTGATAACCTGTCTCTTCACAAGCACACACGCACGTGGTGAATAGGCAACACTCTGCTACCAGGTAGGTCTTTACATCTCTTACTGAAAACAAGGCTCACGATTTGTGCACATATGAAATAGTAGGCTTTAGACCAGACTCCATTCTTTTTTAAGCAAAACTAAAAGGTGAACAAAATCTATTCATTATTCTGATTTGGTGCAAGTCACCCTGGTCAGATAAAGGAGAACAAGACAAGGTGAGTGAATCTCCTCACGCTGAAAAATACTTAATGGAATTATCCAACCAGGTAGACAAGTTCATGATTAAGAATTGTGTCAAGGGCAATATGACACACGTAACTAAGGGCAGTGTGAATTTGACCATTCACTTAACATATTCATTCTCTATTGCCACAGAAACAGCAGCTTAGAACAACACCCATTCATCAACTTCCATTCCTACAGGTCACAAGCTGAGTACATCAGTGCCTCCTAGAGGCCACTCCTGGATCCTTGCCTCAGGGACTCTCCATCCCAATGGCAGTTAACTTTCCTCACATGGAATCCGTCTCATGCTTAGCCTTTCCTCACAAAGAATCCCTTTGATGATTAGAGTTACTTGCCTGCAACCATCTGAAGAGATTTAATGAGGCTCAGATGATAGGTTACACCCACCCTGATAATTTTCCTATTTTAAGGGGAAATGATCAGCAATCTTAGCATCTACAAAATCTCTTTTGCCATATACGGTAACATGATCAAGGGAGGAACACCAATGGTAGAAGGTCATTGGAGTCATTTTAGAATTTTGCCTCCTATACCTAGTAACATCTCACCAATGGAACCACATTGTTAAGATAACAAGAAATAAAAATAAAAAATCCACTAATTTGCCTCCATCCCTCCCTATTTCGATGGCTAATTTCAACTATAAGGAACTGTGGCCTTCAATGGGGTCTAAGTTTCAGAGTCACACGTGAATTTTAGAGTTCCACTTTTGCCCCTGACCAACTCTGTGATGACAGACCTATCCATTCATCTCACAGAACCACAAGTTCCACATTTGGAAAGGAAAAGAAGGAAATAATACACATGCCATAGGGTTTTTATGAAAATTAAATGAGCTAATAAGTGTAAAAAAATATTTAGTTCCATGTTTTCTACATAGCGGGCACTGAAAAGAAATCCCTACGCTCCATCTAGCCTTCTCCCATGAAATTGCAGGTGGGCTATTAGCACAGTATTTATTTCAACCCCTATGACCTCAGGCGCTTGGCATCTTTTTTTTTTTTTTTCAACATATGAAATTTATTGTCAAATTTGTTTCCATACAACAACTTGGCATCTTTTAAAGCACCCACATGGGTCAACTTTTTGCAACACTCAAATGAAGACAGAGCGATAAGCCACCAGCAGATGAGTACCGAAAATTACTTCTGGGTATACCAATATTCATGGAGTTGGGCTACACCAGTTAATATCAATGTATATTTAGTGGAAGAACTTGATACACATAAGAAAAAAAGAGTAAACTTCCAGCAAATTTGATTTCAAGTGTAATGCCAATAAGCTCTGCAAAAGTTCTGTTAATTTTATAGCAATTCTACTTATGTAATGTTTAGCTTTGAGAGAGACAGACAGAGACAGAGCACAAGCAGGGGTGGGGCAAAGAGAGAGGGAGACATAGAATCTGAAGCAGGCTGCAGGCTCTGAGCTGTCAGCACAGAGCCCAACACAGGGCTGAACTCATGAGCCGTGAGATCATGAGCCGAAGTCAGACACTCAACTGACTGAGCCACCCAGGTGCCCCATTGTAGCAATCCTATTTTTAAGGAAAGTACCCCCTGGTATTCAGCCTATCTCTTTGTGTATTAACATATAAACTTACTAATAGTTGTGTTTGTCATGGTTCAGAAAACTCCAATGATTTAAAATAAATACACTCGTGCCCATTCTGCGGATGAAATTTGAGGGTAATTCAAATAGCTCCTCCAGGATTGTTAAAAAGTTAATGGCAGGATTAGGAAAATTCCAGAGTGATCATCTCCCAGAGCAGAGCAAGCCCCAAGTCCTACACCAAGCCATGGACCATGACGTTACCTTCACTGTCACCCCTGCATCCTCCAAATACGTCTAACCCTCATATTCATACAGCTTGGTGAAATGAGCATAAACCACTTGCAAATCATGAGTTAGCCCAGATCATGGTTTCATTTGCTAAGAGCTGAGCACTGCTTGCCGATTCCAAGTACCTACAGTCTGGGTTCAGAAAGATTGTATCCTCAAGATTTTTTTATTCCTGTTCTTCCGTACAGAGCATCCTAGAAAAATCACTCACTTTATAATCAGTCGTTGGTAATAACTGAGCAATGGATGTGGAAAGTCAGAGACTTGAAGGAAAACAGATGTTTCCAGGACTTTTTTTTTTTTCTCTCTGATACCAGGAAAAGAAAAAAACATAACAATTAAAAAAAAAAAAAACAGGAAAAGTTGCCTTGAGTGCATTTTCTTCTAAAAATCAAACAAACAACAAACAAACAAACAAAAAACACAAGTGAGAAAAGCTGCATTTCTCCCATAAATGAATTCAAAAGCACCAAGTATCAAAACTACCACCAGAATAATTACACTACACCAGATCAGAAAGTTGGCATTTTTATCGACTCATCTGCAACTATTCCAGAAATTTGGAAGCACAGGGCTGGTTTCTATCGTTGGAGTTTGGAAAGTGGAAAAAGAAACTTTTTTAAGCTAAAAGGATTTTGGAAATACATTACTGAGGAGAACTCTTAAGATTTTTTTCCACAATTAAAGTTTTAAGAATTCTTGGAGACTTTCTAACTTTTGGAAATGTGGGTGAATTCAAAAATTAGAATAATTTTTTTTTAATGAAGAAATGGCCATTTAAAGATCGAGGAATCATACTCATTAAGTTTTAAATGATCTGACAAGAGATAATGGAAATTGTTTTCCTGTTTGTGTATCTTGTCCAAATCCTCTTTGATGTTTTGCTGGTTTCTTTTAATTGACCAATGTATTTCCGGTAAAAGAACTCAAGCTATGTAACATTCCCCTTGGACTGAGAGCTGGATTTTGATTGCCAAATCCCTAATACACCAAACCACAAAAGTATTTTGTCAATTAGAAAGTTAATATGGACGTTCTACCAGTTCCTAAAACTAGTTTATATGACTAAGACTTTATTTAAGGAAGACCAAATATTGAGAAACTAACTGGTTAGTAATGGGTAGTCTTTTACAGAGTCTGCAGAGGAACATGTCTTTTCAATCAGGAAGAAAAGAATATACCTGGATGTTATCTATTTTATTACTTTTCTTCTTTTCCCTCGGTAAAGCTGGCCTGATTCTCAAATTAGTTTGTGCTCATGATCAAGTACCTTTTATTCCTAGAAGAATAACTGAACATTACTGTATCCGGTCTTCTCATTCCCACTGGTCATGATTTCAAATTAAGCAAGTACAGTACAGTGATATTCCGAAAACACTGCTGGGACTGTATTACCTGCCCAAGCATTTACGGTGTTGCCTTCCAGAACACAAGCAGAATACTCCCTCCCCACCTTGCTTTCAAAGCATTCTACCAAAATCCCAGTAGGGGTTTTCCATTACTGTACAGACCTTGCTCAGTCTGGACTGGACCCTCCACACGTCCCCAAAAGCCAATACCCCTTCACTTTTCCCAACACTGTACTTTCCTGGTGTCAGTCACCTTTGGGGACAGCACGTCCCAATTCTTGCTTACCTTATTGATATCTTATCTCTACTAGTCATGTCATACTTTCCCCAAAAACTATTTTCAGAGCAAACCAGGTTATAAGGAATGTAACTCCACCATCAAACATTCAGAAAACAGAAATAAATTTTAAACTTGCACTAATTGTATCGCCAAAAAATACTCTTACTTAACATTTTGATGTGATATTCCTCAAAAATTTTGTTATGGAATATCCTTTTTGATTTTTTTAATGTTTTATTATTTATTTTTTGAGAGAAAGACAGAGTGTGAGCAGGGGAGGGGCAGAGAGAGAGAGGGAGACACAGAGTCCGAAGCAGGCTCCAGGCTCCGAGCTGTCAGCACAGAGCCCATCGTGGGGCTCGAACCCAAAGACTGTGAGATCATGACCTGAGCCGAGGTCAAATGCTTAGCCAGCTGAGCCACCCAGGCACCCCTGGAATATACTTTAAAAATGGTATCCTACTGTTCATAATACTGCCTGAGCTCTATTTTTATTAGCGACTACATTAGAGACATCCTAAGACGTATCCTGTCACACCTTGCCCCTCCGGTCTTCTGAGGCTGTGTTATCTCAGCACCCCACAGAGTTGTACCAACACAGTGTGTGAGACACAAACACAAAGAGAGCTACACAATGACTAATATATTTCAGCTTTTGCCATTTATGATGATTGGAGTAAAAATAAATTCACTGATGTGTCGTGAATTTTCAGTTAAATTTTATGTTAACACTTTGTCTCAAAGAAAAACAAGTTGTCTTATAAATGTATTTACTAGATTTATATGATAGAAATATAAATACACAAGCATCTGTTAAAATAAATTGCATCAGAAAAGATTCTAAAAGGGAAGATGGTTCTAGAAAGATAAGGTTCTCTAAAATTCTGATAATCTCTTTAAAAAAAAAAAAAAAGGTGGGAGCAAGACATCAAGCCACAGTTTTGACTACATGGAAACATCCTTGAACATCAACTAGCGTGTCTCAAACTTGAGTAATGAATGGATCCATGTCAAGTGTGTGGGAATCTCTTTTGGATATGAAGCTGCATCTGTGGATTCATGCTGTGATTCACAGTGTAAGAAACCGACTTTGTTTTTTTAATTTTAGAGACAAAGAGAGGGTGCACAAGCTGGGGAGAGGGGCAGAGAGAGAGAGAGAAAGAGAGAATCTTAAGCAGGCTCCATACTACTAAGCACAGGGCCTGACACTGGGTCCCAACCCACAACCCTGGAATCAAGACCTGAGTCAAAATCCAGAGTCGGGCGCTCAACTGACTGAGCCACGCAGGAGCCCCAAGAAACTGAATTTTAAATGCGCTCTTACAAAGCAGGAACTAGACACAAACATCTGGCTTGCTCTTGCCCATAGCTTCTTGTAGAGCAAAATTACCACAATTAGCACACATGTGATTAAGTTCTTTTTAGCAAGATAGAACCGTAGGATTCTAGCTCAGCTGGGGAATGAAAGTAACTTCTCTATTGCCAGGGAATCTAGAGGTGACAATCCAAATGGTGTTTTCAAGGGTGGTCTCGAGAGGTACCGTAATTCAAACTGAAGATGAACATAGTCAGGTAGCATTTATGTTCACTTGAATAAAGAATATAAGCCTTCTTCCTTTTTTCTCTTCTCGTGTCATCTACCAGTTCCCTCAAACTCCTTTGTTATTTGCTGCTCATAGTACTTTTCTATTTCCATCACATGGAAATGACTGTATTAGGGGCAGGGGTGAAAAATTTAGATTCATTCAAGAAATAATTCAGTTATTACAAGTCTGTAGATATTCACACGTTTTACGTCCTTTAGGTTTTTACTTTGACTCTGCTACATTGTATGTTAATAATTTAAGGAAAATAGCCACAAAAAAGCAAAGGCAATGAAATTATTCCCAAAGTTATGGTATAGTAATTAATACAATTCAAATGCTGCAGTGGAGTTAAAGATTTTAATAGTTTTTTCAGTCACTACGGAAGTTATGAAATGAATTCTCAATAGAGCAGGAAAGTTTATTCTCATCTCTAATATTTTTTGGTCAGCTTTTGATTATGAAGCTCGTTGAAATTATGCTATATATATATATATATATATATATATATATATATATATATATTTCAGTTATTCGGAAGTTTTCATTTTAATTAATTCTGCATAGATTTATTAATATTCTCAATAGAAATTTTCAACCAGAGCCTAGCTGTTAGGAAGTACGGATATAAAATATGTGTTGCTTTTCTGTCTAAAGTAATCCAGAAAACTCTCAAGGGCAGTTTTAGGTTTGCAGCAAGACTGAGGGGGAGGTGCAGCGATTTCCCATGTGTGCCCTGCCCCCCCCCCCCCCACACAACCTGTCCCGTTACCAACGTCCCACCAGAGTGGTACATTCGTCACAACTGGTGAACCCATACTAACATATCATTATTAGTCAAAATCCAGAGTTTACCTTAGAGTTCCCTCTTTATGTAGTGCATTCTGAGTTGGAAATACACAAAATGACGTGCGTCCATCATTATATTATCATACAGAGTATTTTTCCTTTCCTAAAAATCCTCCATACCCGACCTGTAACACCCATCCTCCTCCCCCTACTCTCTTTAATTCCTGGCGATCACTGATCTTTCTACAATCTCCATAGTCCTGCCTTATGTAGAATGTCACGTGGTTGGAGGCACACAGCATGTAGCCTTTTCAAATTGGCTCCTTTTACTTACCAATAGGCATTCAGGACCCCTCCATGTTTTTTCATGGCTTGACAGCTCATTTCTTTTTAGCACTGACTAATACTCCACTCTTTGGATATAACACAGTGTCTTTATTTACCTACTGAAGGACATCTTGGTTGCTTCCAACTTTAATCAACTATGAATAAAGCTGCTAAAACCATCTGTGTGCAAGTATATGACATGTTTTCAATTCCTTGGGGTAAATAGCAAGGAGCAGGACTGCTGAATTGTATGTTAAAAGTATGGTTACTTTTCTAAGAAACCCCCGAACTGTCTTCCAAAATGGCAGCACCATTTTGCAGGTCTACCAGCGATGAATGAGAGTTCCTGTTGCTCCACATCCTCACCAGCATTTGATGTTGTCAGTGTTCTGGATTTTGGCCATTCTAATAGACGTGCAGTAGTATCTCGCCATTTCAATTTGTATTTCTCTCATAATTCATGATGTGTGACATTTTTCCATATGCTTATTTGCCATCTGTGTATTTTGTTTGCTGAGGTATCTGTTAAGGTCTTTGGCCCATTTTTAAATTGTATTTTCTTTCTCTGAAGTTTTAAGAGTTCTTTGTATATGTTGATAACAGATTCATCAGATATGTCTTCTGCAAATATTTTTCCCAGTCTGTGGCTTGTCTTCTTGTTATTGTAACATTGTCTTTCATAGAGCAGAAATTTTCAACATTACTGAATTCCAGCTTATTACTTCTTTCATGGGTTGTGCTTTGGTGTTGTATCTAAAAAGTTATTGCCATACCCAAGGTCATCCACGTTTTCTCCGGTGCTCTCTTCTAGGTGTTTTATAGTTTTTCATTTTACATTTAGTTCTGTGATCCATTTTGAATTAATTTTTAAGGTACAAGATTCTTGTCTAGATGCATTTTTTTTGTATGTGGATATCCAGTTAACCTAGTACCATTTGTTGAGACACTCTTTTTGCCTCACTGTTTTACCTTTGATCCTTTGTCAAAGACCAAACGACTATACTTACAAGGGTCTATTTCTGGGCTCTCTATTCTGTTCCATTGATGGATTCAACTTTCTTTTCCATCAATACACCCTGTCTTGAATACTGTAGCTTTACAGGAAGTCTTGAAGTCGAGTAGGGTCAGTGCTCCAATTTTCCTTCAATCTCGTGTTGGCTATTCTGGGTCTTTTCCACATCCTATAAACTTTAGAATCAGTTTATTAATCCCTACATAACCCTGGAATTTTGATTAGGATCCTATGAATCTCTATAGATCTATATTTCCACCTTGGAAATATGGAGCCTTTCTTTCCTGCCTCATAAAGTATCTCTCCATTCATTTAGTTCTTTGATTTCATTCATACTAGAGTTTTATAGTTTTCTCCATAAAGATCTAATACATATTTTGTTAGCCTCATACTTAAGTATTTCATTTCTTGGTTGCTAATGTAAACGGTATTTTGTTTTTAATCTCAAATTCCACTTATACATTGCTGATATAGAGGAAAGCAATGGATTTTACATATTCACTTTGCATCTGGCAACCTTGCTATAGTCACTTAATAGTTCCAGAAGTTGATTCTTTCAGATTCTCTACTTAGATAATCATGTCATCTGTGGGCAGTTTTGTCTCTTCCTTAGCAGTCTAAATACCTTTCGTTTCTTCCTCTTGTTTTATAGCATTAGCTGGGATTTCCAGTACAGTGTTGAAGTCAAGTGAAGAGGGGTCATTCTTGCCTTGTTCCTCATCTCAGTAGGTAAAGCCTTGAGTTTCTCACCATTAAATATGATGTTATTTGTAGGTTTTTTGCAGATGTTCTTTGTCAAATTAAGTTCCCTATTCCTAGTTTATGTCACTTTTTAAGCATTTTTTAAAAATGATCAGTCTTAAAAAAAAAAGACCAGTATTCATAAGCCATCAATTTTAATTTGTAAAATATTTAAGTGATCCACTGAAACCCTTTATTTCTACAAATCATTAAATGCAAGGAATTTTAGGTCACTTCTGAAAATGATACAGTCGCAGAACATGTGTTGATTTATATTCAAGGAGACTAGGTTTTTTTCTGAAGTCTTAAAATTATATGGAATATTAATTCAAGTACCTAAACATTAATTTTTCATCAGAGTTTTTGAATATAACACATTTGATTCATTTAAGAGAACCAGTGACATCTGATGATATTCTCATTTACTCAACAAATATTTATTGGATATCCACTTTGTTTTAGAAGCTGCTGTCCCTGAGTCAAATGGTCAGCAAATCTTCCAAAATCTTTAATTACAGTAAAATGCACATAAGCTTTACTGTTTTAATCATTTCTAAATATATATAGTTCTAGGAAGCCAAGGATATTTACATTATTGTGCAACCAGTCTCCAAAGCTTTTTTACCTTGCAAAACTAGAACTTTAGAGCCATTCAATAACTTTCCATTTTCCCCTCCCCCAGGCGCTGGCAACAAACATTTTACTTTGTCTATATATTTGATTGCTCTAGATACCTTATATAAGTGGAATCTTACAATATTTGTCTCTTTGTGACTGGCTTGTTTCACTTAGCATAACACTTCCCAATATCATCTGTCTTGTAGCATATGTCCAAATTTTCTTCCTTCCTAAGTCCGAATAATACTCATTGTAAGTAAATTCCACATTTTGTATATCCATTCATTTGTCAACAGATACTTGGGTTGCTTGTGCCTCATGACTATTGTGAATAATGCTGCTGTAAACATTGGTGCACCAGTATCTCTTTTGAAAACTTGCTTCCAATTCCTTTTGATGTATATCCAGAATGTAAATTTCTGGATCGTACAGTAATTCTGTTAATTTTTTGAGCAATTGCCATACCAGTTTCCAGTGGCAGAACCATTTTACATTCCCCCCCAACAGGTTCTAATGGTTCCACAGCCCTAACACCTGTTGTTTTCTGTATTTTGGTAGTAGCCGTCCCAATGGTGTGAGGTGATAGGTCATTGTGATATGAATTTGCATCTCCCTAAGGATCAGTGACGTTGGACATCTCATACACTTATTGGGTATTTGTAAATCTTTGGAGAAATATCCCTTTAAGACTTTTGTGCATTTTTAAATCATGTTATTTTGTTAACTTGTAGAAGGCTTTGTATATTCTATTAAGTGCTTCTCAGCTATAGGGTTTGTAAGTATCTTCTCCCATTATGTAGGTTATGGACTGAATTGTGTCCCCCCTAAAAGTCACCAAAAGTCACATGTTGAAATCCTAACTTGTAGGTCCTCACAATGGGACCATATTTAGAGCCACGGACTTCAAAGAGGTAATTAAGGTGAAATGAGGTCACATGGGTAGATGCTAATCCAACAGGACCGGTTGGTACCTTTCAGAAGAAATTAGAACACAGGTGCAAGACCATGTGAGGACACAGAGAGAGGTAGCCATACATGAGCCACAGGGAGAGGCCTTAGAAGAAACCAACCCTGCAGACACTTTGATCTTGGACTTCTAGTCTCCCGGACTGTGAGAAGATATTTTTCTACTGTTTAAGCCATCCAGTCTGTGGCATTTTGTTATAGCAGCCCCAGAAAACTAGTACACTGCAGGTTGCCTTTTCATTCTTTACCCTGTTGTTGGTGCCTTTGGTGAACAGATTGCAAAAATAACTTTGCAATGAGTAAATGGGGTTAACGTACATTAGATTATAGTACATTATTTGCAAATTACACCACATTATTTCTTTTGAATAAGAATTATGTCTCCATAATCAGGCATACTTAATTCTGATTCCCAGTTTTGCCATATATGATCTATGTGATCTTGAGCAAGTTTCTTAACCAAAATGCCCCAGATTCCCCACGTAAAAAATGGGAAAAATAAGCTTTTCTTCATAACCGTTGTGGACATTAAAGTAATGCATGTATACTTGACATGAATTTCATTCTATTTGTTCAGTAAATCAAAAATGTATTATTTTTCTTTATGATTTTCTCTTTTGAGACAATAGGTATCTGATGACAAAAATAGATATTGGCCAACTATGGAAGAACTGAGTCGTGCCAGACTTTAAACTCAACGAAGTAGCATCTTAGATGTGAGGAATTTACATAACATCTCAGCATTAGGAAAGAATGCTTGTTCCCAGATATTGACATCTGTCCAAACTGAAATCTCTGAGTTACCATGCTTTTCAATCCTAGGATATGGTCAACCGAGCACACAGACGTGTGCCAAGATTCCAGTCTAACTGGTATTCTCTGGTTGCTCGTCCAGATGACTTACATCTTCCTTGACTTTGACTCTGCAGGACCTTATTTCCAACCAACTCTACCCTTTTTTGAAATTTTGAGGAACACAGAGATGAGCTCAAGGAAACACAGAAGCAAATGAATTTAATCAAGCTTTTCCCATCTCAACAAGTGACGCTGCCATTTCTCAACTTCTGCTACTGCGACAGGCAGAAGTCAGGAAAACCCGTGTCTTGTCTGCTTTCTTAAAGCTAAAAGATTATTTCTGCACCAATTTTCTCAACTGAAGGCTAAGCCGTCAAAGGCTAATCTGGAGAGGAGGTGAGGGGCATACGTGGTCCCTATAAAGATACACTCAATGTGCTTTTTGCCCATCTCCAATTTGCTTTCCTTTTTGTAGCCCATGGAATCTTAATTCTGATCTCGGTGATTGGGGAGGGGGGGAACCTAACTCTTCCTGTATATTCTATTTATTGTTTAGGTGGGGAATCTTGGCTCTAACTATTCAATATATACAGATTAAAACTTATTACTAGGTATTTCCTCAAAGAATACAAAAATACGGATTCAAAGGGATACACCCCCCTCCCCCCAGTATTTATAGCAGCATTATATACAATAGCCAAATTATGGAAAGAGCCCAAATATCCATCAACTGATGAATGGATAACAAAGATGTGGTGCTATATATACATATATATAAAAATACATATATATTTATAAATATACCCACATACATATGTGTACATGTGTATATACATATGTATATATGCATATATATATATACACAATGGAATATTAGTCATAAAAAAATGAAATCTTGACATTTGCAACCACACAGATGCAACTAAAGTATTACACTGAGCGAAATGTCAGTCAGAGAAAGACAAACAACCGTGTGATTTTGCTTATATGTGGAATTTAATAAACAAAACAAATGAACATGGAGGGGGGTGGGGAAGAGGCAAACCAAGAAAGAGACTCTTACCTACAGAGAATAAACTGATGGTTACTGGAGGGGAGCTGCTGGAGGGGACGGCTTAATAGTTGATGGGGCTGAAGGAGGGCTGTGGTGATGAGCCCTGGATGTGGTGTGGAAGGGATGAATCACTAAATTCTACTCCTGAAACTGATACTGCACTGTTGGCTAACTAGTTGGAATTTAAATAAAAACTTGGAGGGAAAAAAAAAAAAAACCTCAAAAGAGGTTTTTCCTCAATGACACGTACTTTACCTTGTGGTTCCAAAGTCTACCTTAAAGCCACAAAACCTCTTCAGATCCCTGGTGGGTAAGGACTCTACCCTGAGGGCAGTATCACTCCCCCTTCACACCCTGCTCCCTGAATCTGAGAGGTTGGCGGGGTTAGGAGACAGATCTGGAAATGCTACAAGGAGTAAGTTAGTCTTCTTACTCTCCCACGCATGTCAAGTACTCACAACACTGCCAGCTATACAGTAAGCACTGATTTGTTTTAAACCTGTAGATTAGCAGAGTGTGTATTATCTATTTACAAGGAAAATGAAGTGCGAAGGTTGACTTACTGGCTAACCATCCGGGCAACTGGGAGAGACCCAGCTAAAACCTGAGTTCCCTGCTACTTCCCCCTTCCCTTTGCAGAACACCGAGCAGCCCCAGGTAGTTGGTTACAAGAGATACTAAGTTGTTCTTCAAACTGAGTTGTTGCCAAGGCGGTAGCTCATAAATCTATCTACTTTTAAATGAAAATTCAACAGAGCTAAGATAAAAAATACCACTTTTGAAATGTTTTGCAAGTTATAGGCCTTTCCCTAATACTTTATCAATTTTTCAGTGATTTCTCTGCCAAAAAAAAAAAAAAAAATGAATGCACAAGAGCGTAAAAGCTCAGTGTTTTGGTAGGCCATGGAGGAGGAATGCTTTGGGAATCTTTTGTACACACTTTGTACCATTTCTACGTAACTCCTCTTGTTCCAGAAAGTAGGACTCGAAAGAGGTCCAAGGTTGTTAAGCGTGTGAAGGTGAAAGAACGAAAGTGTGCACTAATAAATGTTCCTAAATCAACTTTCAGGATGAGGAGTAAAATAACCAGAGAAACAAGAGTGATAATAGTGTTTGCTAGACAAAATTGTGGGGCCAGATTTTAGGTATTTTATGAGCTCGGTGGAGTTTCCTGATGCCATCTTTAAATGCCCCCCCCCCTTAAATATAATAAGTGAGGGTGACAGATTTTACATGGACTCATACCAGTTTTTATAGAAAATAAAGGAACATGCAGTTCAATTTAGGCAAAGTAGGCAGCAAAGATTTTCAGGTTCCCAAATTACCCATGAATGGGATCTGTATATATCATACACTTGTATAATTCAAATGTCAGTGATAGAAAAAAAGACTTTAATGGTGAATTTTTGCCTAAAAATTCCACCCAAATGATCTTTTTTTTTCCAATTCATTTATTAACCAGAATGTGTTCTTATTCTGTTAAAAGAAAAAAAAGGAAGAGAAAAATAACCTTAAGGTATAGTTTCTCCTGTGTTTAACAAAACATGTGTTATATAACATCACTGATAAGAACCCCATATACATACAAATGTAACAATCATTTATTTAATGCGGATACAGTAAAACTGCCCAATAAAAGTTTTTGAGATTGCTAGATCGTCAACATCCGCGAGCAAGTGTGGTCTTGAATCCTGAGAAAATAACGTATCGTAACATGTCAGATATTCCTTAACAGCTTGGCAAACCACAGCATTAAATTTTATACATCAAGGAAAGGCTTCACATAAGGTTTGGGAACACGCTGATGATTCAGGAAGAAATAGGATTTGTTAAACCCCAATGGATTTGCCAAATATATGAACATTTTGTTCAATTTCATCTCATGTGGCTTTTACCCAATTTTTTAGAGGAAAAAAAAATAGAAAAAATGTTAGACTTCGTTTATATGCAATAGTGTTTTTAGGTATACGTATATGTCATGTGACTATTGAATTTTACTTTGGAGATAGTCAAATATAAACTTGAAATTTTTAATTTTTCTTTTTTTAGTGGTTAAATATACTGTAGCTATGAATGCAAAGTTGGGTAGAGAGGTGTAGAGTTGGCTTTCTTGCTTTCTTAAGGAGGCCCAAGCTGGCCTCAACACTCTATTAGTGGAAATGCAGGCTTGAATCTGAGCTTCAAGTACCATAATGCCTCACAGCAGCTGCAGTCACTGTTTCCAAATTCCAGATACGTTGAGTTTAGCCTTAAATGAGTTTGCTGCCTCCCTCAGCTGTGATAATGCCAAATTAGTGTCAGAACCCTGACCATATAATCGTTACCCTGAAAGCTAAATGCCTCTCTTCCAATCTCCATCCTTGTTCCCATAAACGAAATGGAGTATAGATGAATCTTTTTGTTCAGATTGTCCATTTCCTCCGTAAAGTTGCATTCAGGTCATGCCCGTGTTTGTGCCGAAAAGTTTGAGAAAGCAAGAAGTTAAAAACTTAAAAATAGAACTACCCGGCGATCCAGGAATCTCACTAGTGGGTATTTACCCAAAAAATACAAAAGCACTAATTCAAAGGGATAAGTGCACCCCTGTGTTTACTGCAGTGTTATTTACAATGGCCAAGATAGGGAAGCAGCCCAAATGCCCACTGATTACCGAGTGGATAAAGATGAGATGGCATATATATACAAGGGGATATTATTCAGCTATTAAAAGGACCGAAATCTTGCCACTTATAATAATATGGATGGAGCTGGAGAGTATAATGTTAAGTGAAATAATTCAGAGAAAAGCAAATACCATATGATTTGACTCAAGTAGAATTTATGAAACAAAAGCAAGCGAGAGAGAGGGAGAGGGAGAGGGAGAGGGAGAGGGAGAGGGAGAGGGAGAGGGAGAGGGAGAGGGAGAGGGAGAGGGAGAGGGAGAGGGAGAGGGAGAGGGAGAGGGAGAGGGAGAGGGAGAGGGAGAGGGAGAGGGAGAGGGAGAGGGAGAGGGAGAGGGAGAGGGAGAGGGAGAGGGAGAGGGAGAGAGAGGGGCAAACCAAGAAAGACACTCTTAACTACAGAGAACAAGCTGAGGGTCACCACAGGGCAGGTGGATGGGGGGTGGGGACAACAGGGGATGGGGATTAAAGGGCACACTTGCTACAATGAGCTCTGAGTCATGTAGAGAATTGCTGAGTCACTATGTTGTACACGTGAAATTAATATAATACTGTATGTGGACGACACTGGAATTAAAAAAAAAACCTTAGAAAAAAGAAGTTTGAGTAACTTTTCTGTTTTCTATTGGAGGAGCCAAGATTCATAAGGTGGGAAATTCCCTTAAGTTAGCAAAAGTACTTAAACTGAGCAGTGTAGCCAGAAAATATGACGAATAACACCAACAATGACTAGGTACGCTTTGATTTTTTTTTTTTTAGCTTTTTTTTTTTCATTTTTTTTTTTAACATTTATTTATTTTTGAGACAGAGAGAGACAGAGCATGAACAGGGGAGGAGCAGAGAGAGAGGGAGACACAGAATCTGAAACAGGCTCCAGGCTCTGAGCTGTCAGCACAGAGCCCGACACGGGGCTCGAACTCACGGACCGTGAGATCATGACCTGAGCCGAAGTCGGACCATTAAACGACCAAGCCACCCAGGCGCCCCTAGCTTTTTATTTTTGAATTCACATGAAATTTTAAGAAATAATGCAAAGAGATCCTAGGGACCCTTTACCAGTTTTCTCCAAAAGTATACTATATCACAACCAGAAGAGTGACACTGAGCAGAGATACAGACCATTTCCTTAACCACTGGGATTCCTCATGTTGTCCTTTTATATCCATGCTTACTCCCTTTGGTTCCCATCATCCCCCCTTTCCCCTGACACCACCCCACAGCTAACTCTTAGCAACTACTAACCCATTCTCCATTTCTGTAATATTGCCATTTTAAGAAAGCTAGATACATGGGATCATTTAGTATGGAACCTTTCAGGACTGGCTTTTTTCCATTCTGGATAATTCTCTGAGATGCACACAAGTTTAGGTGTGCCATTAGTTCATTCCTTTTCATTGCTCAGTGGTATTCCATGGTGTAAATTTACCACAGGGTACTGAACCACCAACTCATTGAGGAACATCTGGGTGTTTCCACTTTGGGACTATTATGAATAAAACCGCAGTGAACAGTGGTGTATATAGAGTTTCAGTGTGAACCTAAGTTTTCCTTTCTCTGAGATAAGTGTTCTGAGGTCCAATAACTAGGTTTTATGTAGTAGCATGCTTTGCTTTTATTTTTTTTCTAATTTTTTTAATCTTTTTATTTATTTTTGAGAGAGAGAGAGAGACAGAGCATGAGCAGGGGAGGGGCAGAGAGAGGAGGAGACACAGAATCCAAAGCAGGCTCCAGGCTCCCAGCTGTCAGCTCGACGTGGGGCTCGAACTCACAAACTGTGAGATCATGACCTGAGCTGAAGTCGGATGCTTAATCGACTGAGCCACCCAGGCGCCCCACAGCATGCTTTGTTTTTAAAGGAGATGCCAAATTCTTTTCCAGAAGGGCTGTATTATTTTATATTCCATACAACGAGTATGCAACTGATTCAGTCTCTCGGCATCCTTTCTAGTATCGGGTGTTGTCAGCTTTTTTTTTGATCTGAGCCATTCTGATAGGTGCATCATGTTCTCTAATTTTAGTTTAAAATTAAATTTTATTTTCCCTAATGGCAAATGATGTTGAACATTATTTCAAGTGCTTCTTTGCCATCTGTATGTACTCATCTGTTGCCTTCATGCGTTTTGCCCATTCTCCAATGGAATTGTTCGTGCTTTATTTCTGTTGAGTGCTCACAGTTCTTTGCATATTCTAGAGAGGAGTCCTTTGTCAGACAGATGGTTTGAAGATATTTATCGTCTTTGACTTGTCAATTCTCTTCATGTGGGCTTTTATGGTGCAATGTTGAAATTTATCAAATTTGCCTTTTATGGATTCCACCTTGGGTGTCAAATCTAAGAATTCTTTGCCTAACCCTAGATCCCAAAGATTTTATGCCTTTTTTTTTCCCTAAAAGCTTATAAAGCTTAAAGTCTTATCTAAGTCCTTGTTTTGTTTTGAGTTAATTTTTCCATAGAGTATGAGGTCTGGAGTATGACTACAGAGAATCTATAGAGATTCATTCTTCTGCCTATGAATGTCCAGTGGCTCCAGCAGCATTTGTTGATAAGTCTATGCCTCTTCTATTGAATTGCTTTTGTACCTTGGTCGGAAATCACTTGGGCTTGTTTGGGTCTATTCCTGGGATCTCTATTCTGTTCCACTGATCTTTGTATCTGGGGTTCCACCAATGCATCACAGGCTTGATTCCTAGGACACTGTAATATGCCTTTAAATCGGGCAGCACAGCTCTATCTAGCTTATTCTTTATACATCTTTCTCTTTTTTAAACAAAATTTTTTTTAATGTTTATTTATTATTGAGAGACCGAGAGAGACAGAGTGTGAGCGTGGGAGGGGCAGAGAGAGGTGGAGACACAAATCCAAAGCAGGCTCCGGGCTCTGAACTGCCAGTACAGAGCCCGACGTGGGGCTCAAACTCACAAAGTGTGAGATCATGACCTGAACCGAAGTCCGACACCCAACCGACTGAGCCACCCAGACGCCCCACATTTTTCTATTTTTAAAGCTATTATGTGTTCAAGTTCTTTTCAGCCCCCCTCCCGTTTCTTCTGTCCTTCCACAACTTCTAGGACACAAATGTTAGCTATACTCTGTAGAATCCCTCACACTCTGTTCATCCTTTTTTCCAAGTCTATCTTCTGTTTTTTCAGATTGGGTAATTTCTCTTGTTCACTCTTCCAGTTCACGGATTCTTTCCTCTGACTTCTCTCTTCTGCTCTTAATCTCATCCACAGAGCTTTAATTTTCACTTCTTCTATTATCTGGACCTACAAATTCCATTTGGTTCTTCTTTTTATCTTCTATTCGTTGCTTCTTTGTAATTCGTGCTGAGGCTCTCTTTTTTCAAAAAACTTCAAGTATCTTCATACTTGTTCGTTGAAATGGTTTTATGATGGTTGCATTAAGCCTCTAACATCTCTGCCGTCTCAATGCTGGTTGCCTTTTGTATTGAAATTGTCATTTTCCTGGATCTTGACACAAGCGATTTCCGGTTAAAATCTGAACAATTTGTCTATTCAGTTATGAGACTCTGGACATTCTTTAAACCTTATATGTTACTTCGTTTCCATGACACGGCTTCAGCAAGGAAAGTGAGGACTATTACCTTGTTACTGCCCGGTAGGGATAGCAATCCAGATTCCTCACTTGTCTTCTTCTGACAATGGGGCCCATGGTTGAGTGTGGGGCCAGAGGTTCCTTGTCATTCCTTTAGGTCTCCACAGATAACACCCTGAAAGAAAGGGGTAGGAATTCCTTCTTTACTGCTCCCTATTGGTCCTCCACTGACACCATGGAAACGTGTCTCAATACCCCTGGGCTGGGGCAAAAATCTTCCACTTAGATCACTTCAGCAGGCAGTTGGAGGGATGATGCAATACTCACAGATGGGAATGGAAGCTGTGGCTCCCCCATCATTACCACAGATACTGTGGAGGGGGGTGCATCATTACCACCTGGCAGAAATGAAAGTTCCAGCTCCTTACTTGACCTCTGCTACAACCATGGCAGGTGGATTGGAGAACCTCATTACAGTCTGAGGACAGCGGAGGTTACCCACTCAACCTCTGTTGGCACAGAGTGGGAATGGGGCACGACTTTTTCTGTGGTATTTGGCTAGAGTAGAGCAATTATTTTCTAAAAGGTTTCTTGCTAGGCGTCCCTTTCCTGGTCCTTTGGCTAGAAGGAGGAGGCTTTTAGTGAGGAATTTTTTTTGTCTGTACCTGTTGGGTGGGTCTGGATTTCCAACTAGTTCATCTCCAAGTCTGGGATAGAAGAGGCTAAAAGAAAACCCAGGGAAGATGCTCCTATGTTAATCCTTCATCCCCAAGTTTCCCAGCCAGTCTTCCCTCTTTTCTCCACTTGTCAGAGTTTATATATACGGGCTGTGGTCTTTAGATGTTCTTATAGAAGGAAATAGGAAAGAGTATACCTACTTCTTCCCACACACAAAGTCCTATGGTGTAACTTTTAAATGGCGAGATTCCAAAGGCAGAAGCGGAAAACTTCACGTTATTAGTGATTTCCCATCACACACCATTGGGCCCGCTTTAAACTACTACTGGAAAATTTACATGAGAAATCACAACTGGAAACCTACATGTAGAAAATACTAATAAATAGTATTCTTGTAATTAAAAGCATGCTAACATATATAGCAACTCCTTGTATTAGTGTATTTCCACGTACCTAAAATTTACTTGAAAAGCAGAACACTGTTGGCCGACTACTCCAAAATGATTATTCTCTCTCATTTTTTTGATGGGAAAGGAGAAAACCATATGATATGAGAAATGCTTTTGGATCATCGGCCTGAACTAAGTGACTTTTCCCACAGTTTTATCAGTTGGTGATTATCATTATCATTGGACTAGGTCACCCTAGTTGTCAGGTAAAAGTCATCTGGAGAACTTCCCTTGGGGAATAAAAATGCAAAACTGTGTATGGAGATTCAGGAACAACCACTTGTATTCCGGATGGGAAAACAGTTTTAACCCATGTACGTTTACTTAGGAGGTTATCACATCATAAAAGCAATAGATGTTGAAAACCCACTGAGAATTGGTTACGATAAGAAAAATATTCTAAATGGTAAGAAAAGCACTTCATCGTATAGGCTCTGATTTTTAGTATAAGAAGTCTGAAAAGGCATCATCTAAAGATTACATTTTTGCTGTGTGTACTTGAGGCCAAGATCCTGAATGAAAAAAAAAAAATCAGTACAGAATCAGTCATGTGGTTGTTTCTAATTATCTTGATTTTTAACTTCATTTAAGCACGGTCTTGAGTTCAACATCAATTTTGGTATATAACACACTACCCATAAAAACATACAGACACATTGAAGAAAAAACTAAGAACAGAAATGGGAAATGATAAAGGCACCTGGGTGGCTCAGTCAGTTAGGCGTCTAACTTCAGCTCATGGTTCATGAGTTCGAGCCCCGCATTGGGCTCTGTGCTGTCAGCGGAACTGGCTTCAGATCCTCTGTCTCCCTCTCTCTGTGCCCCTCCTGTGCTCACGCACATGTGCACGTTCTCTCTCGAAATTTAATAAAACATTTAAAAAAATAAATGGGGATATATAATATTAAAGGAGCTCAAGCATTTTCTAAAAATACACGTAGAATCTAACTTGGTTAAGATTGTATATTCACAATCTGTTTACGGTCACAAATCTAATCGTGAGAAAAAATCCACTCTTTATACTTTTTCCTATTAATCCATTTGTACTTTCTGCAGTAGTTTGACATTTCAGGGTCATTAAGAAAGGTCACAAGTGGTTAGAAATAAATATAACCAAGTTGGTAAAAGACCTTTACCCACAAAACTTTAAGATACTGATAAAAGAAACTGAAGAAGACACAAATGAGTAACAATATATTCTGTGTTCATGGACTGGAAGAATTGTTAACATGTCTGTACTACCCAAAGCCATCCATAGATTCAGTGCAATCTGGATTGAGATTACAAATGCCAGTTTTCATAGAAATGGAAAAAAAAAATTTATATGGAACCACAAAAGAAGCCAAATAGCTAATGTGATCTTGAGAAATGACAAAGCTGGAGGCATCCCACTTTCTAATTTCAAACTGCACTGCAAAGCTGCAGGAATCAAAACAGGGTACTGGCATAAAAATGGACAAAGACCAATGGTACAGAATACGGAGCCCAGAAATAAGCCCATGAACGTATGGCCAACTAAATACTCAATGGAGAAAAGATAGTTTCTTTAGTAAATGGTGTTTGGAAAAACAGATATTCTCACACAAAGGAGTGAAACTGGGTCACTCTGCTTACATGGGTCACATAAATTATCTTGAGATAGACTGAAGACTTCAAGTAAGATCTGGAATTTTCAAACTCTGAAATGAAAACATAGGCAAAAAGCTCCTTGGCATTGGTCTTGGCCATGGATTTTTGGATGTAACACCAAAAGCATAAACGACAAAACCTTGGATATTTGGTTAATATCCAAAATATGAAAGAAACTCCTACAACTCAAGAATAAAAAAACAAATAATCCTATTTTTTTAAATTGGGGGAGGGGCGCCTGGGTGGCTCAGTCAGTTGAGCGTCCGACTTCGGCTCAGGTCTTAGTCTACAGTTTGTGAGTCTGAGCCCCACATTGGGCTCTGCACTGAGTGTGGAGCCTGCTTGGGATTCTCTATATTCCTCTCTCCCTCTCTCTGCCCTTCCTCTGCTTGTATGCCCTCTCCTGCTCTCAAAATAAATAAAATAAACTTAAAAAATAATTGAGGGAAGGACCTGAATAGGTAACTTTCCAAAGAAGATATACCAATGACCAAGTGGAACACGGAAAGATGCTCAACACCATGAATCAACAGGGATGTGCAAATCAAAACCACAATGTGGTATCGTCGCACTCCTGATAACGGGACTATTAGGAGAGATAAATGCTAGGGAGGATTTGAAGCAAAAGGAACCATTGTATACTATTGGTGGGAATGTAAACTGGTAAACCACTACAGGAAACAGTATGGATGTTCCTCAAAAAATTAAAAATAGAACTACCACATGATCCAGCAGTT
The DNA here is from genome assembly GCF_018350195.1 of Panthera tigris. Taxonomy (NCBI): domain Eukaryota; kingdom Metazoa; phylum Chordata; class Mammalia; order Carnivora; family Felidae; genus Panthera; species Panthera tigris. Next base: position 8,211,768 of record NC_056663.1, on the reverse strand, counting down.
ACACTTTTGTGTGTGTGTGTGTGTGTGTGTGTGTGTGTGTGTGTATACATATTCAAAGGAATGAAATAATTATCTCAAAGAAATATCTGCATCTCAGTGCTCACTGCGGTATTTTTTTTATCATAGCCAGGACATGGAAACAATGTACGTGTCCAGTGATGGATGAATAGATAATGATGTATACAATGGAATATTATTCAGCCATAAAAAAAGAAGGAAATGCTACATTTGCAACAACATGGATGAGCCTTCAGGACTTACCCTAAGTCAGACAAATCAGACAGAGCAAGACAGACACTGTATGATATCATATGTGGGATCTGAAAACAACAAACTCACAGAAACCAAGGAGACTGGTGGTTGTTGGAGGTGGGGGAAGTGGTCGCCCACAGGTTCAACATTCCAGATATAAGAAACGACTAAGTTCTGGAGATGGAAGGCAGATCATGGTGACTACAGTCAACACTATGTTATGCTTGACAGGTGCTGAGACTGTGTCTTCAAAGTTTTCACCACAACAAGAAAGAGAGAGAGAGAAGGTGTTGACTGTGAGAATCATTTCATAATACAGAAGTAGATGTCATCATCTCACTGTACACCTCAAACAAGGTTACGTGCCAGTTGTATCTCAATAAAACTAGGAAAAACTTTCCTCTCAAGGTTTATATTTCTTTAGATTTCCTGGATGACTCCCACTTTTTCTAGCATGATATCCAGCCCCAGTATTCATGCAGGTTTAATACTCTCTTGGTTCCCTGGTCTCGTCTACCATAAATGTTAGTTACTAAATGAAAACTGAATTTCCATCCTACTCCATCCCATTCCATCTTCTCACTCCCACAGTCATACACTTGGCTGAGTCACTATCAATCTATAATCCTTAGATAATCTCAACTTGATGTACCTGACATCTTTCCAGTTTATTTCCTCCAGAATTCTGAGTACAGTTTCAGTTCCACTATACATTAACCTAATATCTCCTATCATGAGAGATCCTGTCCCTTCTGACGCAATTTAAATTTCGTGGTCCACAATTATAATTAACACAAATAGGTCACAAAAGCATCATTTCACAATTAGATTCAGGACTACAAACAAGGAATAGCTACGATCAATCCCTTGTCCGTCCTTATGTTGACAGACAAAACTTGACAAAACTCCACTCCTGCTTAAACCCAACTGTTTATTCTTCATCCGTACACATGTGCCTCTCGCTCTCCTAGACAACTATTTTATTCCTCCTTCTCCATGTCCAAACCTCTCCAAATCCTACCCCAAACCTGTCAGCCTCCTATCTCACAGAACATAAAAACAATCACAAGAGTGCTTCCCCAAGTTTCCTTCCACTACTCGTGCATTTATCAGCCTCTGCTTTCTTACATTACATTTAACTCCGTTTACGTACTAGAACCTATTTAGATTTACCTCAAGCATAGAAGTTCCTAGGCTGCACGATTGCAGAAATGTTAGTGTATTTTCCTAACTCACATGTTAAGTCAGGTTCTCTGGAAAACAGAATCTGAGGTGCAGATTTGAGCGTGGAAAGTTCACCGGAGAGTGCCCTCAGCACGGCAGCTAGGAGGGAAGCAGGACTGGTCTGTGATGCATTTGCAAAATACGCAACCACACTATGGCAGCTGTGGAGCAAGAATGGTCCTACAGAACTGTCTCAGATTAAGGCAAGAGGGTTAAGCCCTATGACCCTCTACTGACCAGCTATCATACGCCAGACAGACTGGGCAAGGCAGCTTCCTTCAGCTAAGGCTAATTAGTTGGTAAGAACTCAGTTGTGAGTTATCGGCAGCCAAGTCTGATTCCTAGAGCTTCTGGGGGAATGAATGTCATTGCTCCAGCATCTGGGTTTCCACCACAGAATCCACTACAGCTCACTACGGTCTAAGCAAATTCATTTGCTTCCTATAGTAAGTTCACCCCATCTTGGAAGAGCTCCTCCTGGAATCGGATTGGTCTTTTCTTGGGGAAATTAATAGGAGGAAGGTTAGAACAAATGCCAGCCCCTTCTGCTGCACCATGTTGTAGGGCCACTACTGAGACCCACTGTCTCCTTCGGTACTATTCATTCTAGATTCTCTTACCCTGGGCTAGCATCCACACTCAACTAGGTGGCTTATCTGGTGGGGTAACCCAAACCACAGCCTTGAGTGAATTCTACTTCTGAATTCCATGACTTGATCAGGTGGTGGTACAGAACTTCCCTATTTACAACCAAAACGGGGCAAGGAAGTAACCACAAAAAGATGTCCTAGCCCATCACCTAGGGATCAAAGATGATTTTTTCTGCCTACATGATGTAGCAGCAGCCTTAACTCGTCCTTATAAAGAAGAACAACTGCCCTAGCCAGGTGGTGATGCTTCTCCCTGCCTGCTTATCTCTGCCATGGACGCCCCAAGGTCACCATACAACAGTCATAATAAAAATAAATCCTTGCGCTGATCCTTGGGCTTTTACTGCTCTTTGGATGCCGGAGGTGAAGGTCTCTTTACTTGCAGCCCAGGAGATGCTCTGTCACACTTCAACTGGGTATTAATGACCTTTAGTTTCTCATTTTCTTTGTCCAGTCCATCCATGGTACTCAAGAGAAGCCATCCAATTCCATAGTTCTTACAATCACTACTTAGTGATTCCTCACCCATTACTGGTGAGGAATCGAGTTCCCCATCTCATTCTGGAGGCTGCTCCCTCTAATAGAGCTGACTCACCCTACCTCTTGAGAAGAGATCGAGTGCTTCTCTTCCCGACTCTGCATTCATGAAGATTAACTTAGTAGCTTAAATTCTTCCAAGGTGGGAGGATTTACACCATGGAAGTTGACCCATGTTACAAATCAAGTTGTTCTCCTCCCCTGCCCAGAGAGCCAGTTATTAAACATTTGCCAACACACCACTGGTTTTTCCCTTCTGTCCGCTTCTGGCACCAACTGTCTTTGGTTGGACTCCTGAGAAGCCAGACTTTGAGATGGAGATTTGTCTGCAGGAAGTTTAATGGGCTACTGAGAACAATATCTGTGAGGGAGTGAAGGGAGCAGAACTGGCCACTGAAAGTGGAAGGCAGTCTTGTCAATGGTCTCTGACAATCCCATCAGGAGTTCTAGAGTTGGGACTGTCCTACAGAGTGGCCCAGAATTCACATAGGAAACCGAGCTTTTTATGACTACAGTGATGAGTCAAAGGATGCCAGCCACCCCCAACAGAGGCTGTAACCCTAGGTGAGGCAGTTATCTTCCACTGAGGGCACTTCCTGTGGAGGAACCCAGCCATGAGCCATACGTAGCCAAAGAGCATTCCTCCAATACCTGGGGGATGGAGTGTTTCGGTCCTAAAAACAGGATGTGAACAACTGTGAGCATCCTTCCGTATCAGTAAGTATTCATCTCACTTTATTTCTTAAGTATATCATCTACTAAACAAACCTATTTTCCCCATTATACAATTCTCCAAAGAATTTTGTTATGGATAGGTATTTGTATACATTGATAATATGAATAGGGAAACCCCTAAGAAATATTTTTTTAAGGGGTTGTATTCATGGTTTGAGCAGCCAGCACTTTCACCAACACTAGTTAGTATTTACAAATATGACAGATGAAAAATGTAATTAAGTTTTGGTTAAACTGGACTTATTACTAATGCAATTGAAAATATACATATTTAATGCTGACTGTATTTCTAAAATTGTGTTCTTCCCACTTTTCTTGCTCTGAATATTTTTCCTTATTGAATTGAAAGGGCTTTTTTAAAAAAATGTTTATTTTGAGAGAGACAGACAGAGGGGGAGAGAGAGAGAGAGAGAGAGAGTGCATGAGCAGGGTAGGGGCAGAGAGAGGGGGGAGAGAGAGAGAGAGAGAGAGGGAGAGAGAGAGAGAGAAGCCCAAGCAGGCTCTGTGTCATCAGAGGAGAGCAACGCAGGGCTCAATCTCACCAATGCTGAGATCATGACCTGACACCAATCAAGTCTAGCCCCATTTTAGGATTACATACTGAGAATATTTTCCATATATGTGTGTGTGTGTGTGTGTGTGTGTGTGTGTGTGTGTGTATAGGCAGTCTACTGAGAAGCTGTTTTATTGCATAATTAAAATTTTGGATATTTTTTTCTAATGGGTTCTCATTTTGCTGTTAACACTTAAAACTATATTGATGACTTTTGAGCACTTATAGTGATCAGTATTTGGTAGACTTTCAACAAGCATCATCAGCTGACTCATGTACGGAAAAGGACAGTAAGAAAGAAGCATGTTAGAGGCACCTGGGTGGCTCAATTGATTGAGCTTCCGATCTTGATTTTGGTTCAGGTCATGATCCTGGGGTCCTGGGACAGAGTCCGGCATCAGCACCATATGGAGCACGGAGCCTGCTTGAGGTTCTCTACCTCTGCCCTTCTCCCTTGCTCATAGGCATGCTCTCTCTCAAATTAAAAACAAAAAAGCAAGCTGAGTTAAATAAAATGGGGCGTAAAACTAAATCATGAAAGCCAAGAGAATTGATAAAAGAAGTCTATAAACCTTCATCTTTAAAATGTCTGCTAGTGATCAATATTAAAGACCATCGACTGAGGGGCCTCCTGACACAGTAAGTAGTTTTTAAGTATTAAATATTTATTGCCATTAACTAGCATACATTCACTTAAAAACTATATTATCATCTACTTACCAAACTGGAATGAATTAGTGGATGCTGTGTTGAATGAATGATTTCTTAAACCTTATGTAACATCAAGCTCTGTGGAATTTCCCCTATTTTCTTATCTTTACGTTATTGTCATTTATCTATGTGTCTTAACCAGAATACATTCATTGGAAGCAAGGATGAGATCTTAATCAGCTTTTTATATCTACTGAGTAATTTAATCAAGTGTCTTCTTGCACATTACTATTATCTCGATTAATAAAGCTAAATTTAGAGTGCTCTCAATTATAATTCATATAATCTTTTTAACAACCCTATCAAGTAGGTGTACTATCATTCACACTTTATCAGATGAAGAAATCGGAGAATAGAAAAGTAATTTGCCAAAGGTCACACAGCTGCGCTCGAGGACACCAACAGTCTGATGCGGGCAGTCTTACTCCTAAGCCCCCATTTGGAACAAATTATACATTTAAATTATTCATGATAATAATATCGCATCAGATACATTTGCCAGGCTCAAGGATGTGCCGCTGCTATATTGCAGTGAATACCTGTGGAATTTGATGCCATTGGACTAGGGCTTATTTTGATGACAAAATTAAAGTCGACTAATATTGGCCTTCAGGACATTTTACCTTAATTTGTATTTTCTAAATATTCTAGGAGATCCTTGAATAATTTAGTAATATAAGAGGGCTAAAGTAACATTTGGTCTGCAGTGAAAAAGGAAGAAAACGTAGCATTCGCTAAGTGATCCATCTCAAACATCCAAATCAGCTAACACTTTGGACGGGGAAGGTGAGTTGAGACCATTTTGCGGGCACTGGTCTTCTGCAGTTCCTCTCCTCAAAAGAAAAGCCTCCAAGAGAGCACATTTATTTGGAGCATTCAACCTCCTGTTCATAATACCAACAACGTTTCCATTTTAGATAAACCCACTGAACCCTCGAGATAATTTATATTTAATTTCTTGGTGTTACCTCGATCCCTTAATTATATGGTTAAAATCCCTGAGATCAGGGTGTTAGGCAAGTTTAGTGAGTTACTGGGACAGACAATGTGTGTGTGGGAGGAATTTACAAAATGAGCAATGCATTGGAATTCTAAGAAATGTCCACTTAAATGGCTCTCAAATTAGAACTCCTTGTTTCAGCCCCGGAAACAGTGGAGTTCTGCACACCCCACACTTTCAAAGGCTCTTCGGCACAATCATTTAGATGTTTTGAGCAGGCAGCAGCACAGCTGGGGAAACTTTACTGTCTTCTTCATACGGACTCAAGTGTGGTTATAACGCAGAGCACCGAAGGGAAGGAGTCATCTTTCAGAAACCTCTCTTACCCTTGCGAGACATATTTGATTAATCGTCACTTGTCCTGTGTCGGGCAGAGAACTCTGTGTATGTCCTAAATCACATGGCCCTCATGCCCTTCAGATGCAACCGTGCTTTTCCATGCTTCGACAGAGGACACTATGCAAGCCACATATTCTAAAAGAGCATCTCACAGGTTTTAAGCTTCCTCGACCATTTTCTGCGGTATGACTTCACTTGGTGGTTTCTCTAGCCCCAGAAAGACTGCAACGCAGACAATCCCAGCCTTGATGCTGATGTTACAAATGACCTTCCCTGGGTTTTCTATGTGACAGGGCACACAAGGGAATGATGCAGCGGTCACTTCAGTCATTCGAGAACTTGAACTATCCCCCAGGGAGCTGTCAGAACAATCAGCCCCTCCTTCAGGAAATGAGAGGAAGTGCCAGCCCAGTGGAAATTTATTTATTACCCATTTGAAGGCTGCTGAAATAACAAAACATCCTTCTTACCAAGCACACCGGGGCTATACAAAGAAACTGGGAATATTCTCACACTGGGTCAGTGAATGTCATTCAGTCGAGTGCTAAGCAGTATTATTTTGTTAACGGCACTCCCAAAGAAGGAAGAAGGCAACGTGATCGTGTAAAATAAATTAAGCATCAGTGAAAAACTTTCCTTGACCCAACTCATTGCAGGAAATCTGCTAGAAGCGACCTTGGTGCCAAGCAGGTCAACAGCTCCTGCGTCAGAGTGAAGGCTCTGTCACAGTTCTAATCTACTGTGCTGGGAAACCCCTCCACTCAGGTTCAGAGAGTTAAAAAAAAAAAAAAAAAAAAAAAGCCCTTCTGCCTGGAGCAGCTACTCCCCAAATTAGGGGAAATGGCGAAGGTGTTTCTCCAGCCTGCAGGGAAAACTAAGGATCGAAAATCTCTATCATCCCTCCCTTCCCAAGGCAGAGCTCTGCACCTAGAGACTTGCCGTGCTGGCCCTGGGGCCGAGGAAGACCATCCCTCACCTAGCCTGTGCCTTCAGCCTTAGGTCTAGTGGGGGCACTTGCCTCCTCCTTTTACCTTCCTGCAGGGCATTTGGGGGGATGCCTCTGAATTGCAAAGCTCTGTCAACCCCTGGACACAGATCCCTGCCTTCCGAATTCACTCCGCCTGTGCTTTGTTCTAGTGGGTGTTCTTGGTCCTCTGTTCAAAGTCTTCCTCCTTTCCAAGCTACCGGAAGTAAAATAATGCATGAAAAAATAGGAAGAAGGAATTCGGTCTCAAGGCTGTGAACGCAGAAATCTTGCCCCCCTGCCCTGCGCATTTCAGACTCACCAGGCCCCACCATCATGGCTAATCCACATCGTGGACTGAGGGGCTCCCTCAAGGATGGGAGGAACAGGCCTGGAGCTCTGGAGGCCCCGTCAAGCAGCTCTGATGGGCCAGTCACCTTTCCCCTCCGGTGACCCTCCGGTACCCAGTCTCCCAGTTTGCAACATGACGCTGCTGAAACGCCCAGAAGAGGAGCCCAGGCCTACCGCTGTGCAACCTCTTCTCCACCCAGGCGGCACCACATCCTGTCCAGAGCCACCTTTATTGGTCTGCAACAGGTCCTATCAGGCTGAGCAGGAAGGACCCCCCAGCTCCCGCAGCAGTACAGGTTTGTGACCACAATGTTCCCTCCAAGGGGAAAGCTGAGAGGGCGAGGCCTGTCCACAGACACTCAGAGGACTTGCTCGGACTCAGGACAGAACACAGATGGAGGGACTCTGGGAGTGGTGCTGGGAACCCAGTTCCAGGCTGGCGTCCAGCTGTAGCTAGCCCCGTCCACTTCCTCAAAGGCACAGTGCAAGCAATGATCTCTGTGGCCAGTAGGCAGAGGGAGAGAGAGCCCTTCCGGAAGCTGGCTGCCCACTCCCCGTCTTCCCTAGCCCAACTCACAACCGTCCTGCTCGCCAGGCACTTGTTCTCCCTCTAGACAGAATCTTCTACAGGGTTCTGTGCGGCCAGCCGTGGCCACAGGATCCTGGCCATTGGAGGTGCCCTCTGGAGCCAGGAAGGGACAGCGGAACGTCACAAAAATGTGTCCCACCACCACCCTGGAGCAGCTGGGGTGCTCGGCTGGTGTGACCCCAATGTCGGGGCCAAGTCCCAGGTCTCTCTGGCAGATTTCTGGATGGACCGCTATGGCGGTTCTTACAATAAAGGGCCGACACGCTTTAGAGAGCGGAAGAGAGCTGGCCGACACCTGCCTCAGCTGAAGATCGCGAAGTTCATGAGAACGCGGGGTTCATTCCACAAGCCCCCCCCCGACCCCACCCCCACCCAAGTCACCTGCGGGGGAAGCGGGTCCCGGAAAGTGACCAACTCGGCGTTCGGCAGCACGGAATAAAAACCCCAAGGGCTCTCCACTTGAGGACACGGCGGACCTGCTGCGGCCACCACCGGGCGCCCCGCCCCACGAACCCCAAGGTCAGCAGCGCCGGGTCCCACCGCGCGGTGGGCACCAGGCCCGCGGAGACGCCCCCGAAGCCCGCGACTCGGCACGCCCCTCCCCCACTGTGCCCCCCCACCCCCACCCCAGCACCTGCGCGGTGACCCCGGGACGCTGGCCCCGCAGCAAGCTGAGTCCTGGCCGAACAGACCTGGCCCTCTGCCCCCCCCCCAAGCCAGCTGCGGACCCCCCCAAACCTAGCGGCCGGTGGGCGGGACTGGGTGGGGGGACTAGGGCCGCTCGGTGCCCGCAGCGAGCACGGGGACCGGGGAGCCACGCGCCCCTTGCCCAGAAAGTCCTCAGTCCCCTAGACGGCTCTCGAGGAGGCGCACCCGGGTCCACCGGCACCCCCACCCCGCCTGGCCTACCTGCCCGCGGGCAGCGCGCTCTGCTCCTCTCCAGATGGGACCAGCGCCAGGAGCAGGGCCTGAGGCAGGAGAGCCGCGACCTTTAGGTGACCCGCACCCCAGGCCGCTCGGCGGGAGCTGGCCCAGGTCCCGGGCATCCGGGGCGTCAGGGCGCTGGGCCGCAGCCCCACCGCCTCCCCGCGGGACCAGGCCCTCCCCACCTGCCCCGGGTTCTGGCCCCGCCCGAAACCCACCCTCGGGCCCCAGAATCTAACCCTGAGATTCACCTGTGTCTGCAGGAAAACAGGTAACGGTCCTCCCGGGACGCTGCTGATGGCTCACCTCCAAGAACAGAGTCCCTGGAAGAGGCATCAGCATCCTTCCAATCCCAAGTGACCGATGAAAGCAGTATCTTAAAGCATCTCAGGAGAACGTAGGACAACGTCAGAAAACTGCGCGGTTTGAGCGAAAACCCTTGCTTTCGACCTCAGGAAAGTCGAGAACTGCTTGCCTAGGAATCTGCTGCCTGGAAGCAGAGAGGACGCCCAGCTGGAGGAACGGAAAAACCGGCGCGCGAACTCAAACAGCTTGTGAGTGGAAGGACAGCCAGCCAGTGTCTGACTGCAACCTTGCAGAAGACGGGAAGTTGGCCTGGCCTCTTGAGAGAAGGTGACGGCGGTGGGGCATCAGCGAGAAAGAGTCAGCTGGGAAAATGGAGATCATCTGGCCAGGCAGTCAGAAGCTGAATTGAAAACACTCAGGGATGCTGTTGATGTGTAGATGTTTCTGTTAAAAGGCTCGAGGGAGAAAAATAAATACTTAAATTATTTGAGGACAATCAAAATCAAATGAATGAAGAACCTACAGGAGAAATTAAAAAAAAAAAAAAAACCACATACACACAAAAGCCTTCAAAACTGAGGCAGTCTGAATGCACAACTTGGAAGAGATTCAGGAGCAGCGGCCGAGGCTTCAAGTTCTGCCTCAATTACACCAAAAACGTGCAATGCCGACTTCAGAGAATGCTGACGGAGGAGGAAACATGCTCGGAGACAGAGAAGGAGGCTGCAAGTGCATGAAAACGGGACCCACACTCATCAGAAGCTCCCCCTTTACAGGGTGAGCTGAAGACAAGGACAGAGACCCGTTTTCTTCTATCATAACCGGGTTCTCCTCTACGGGAAAAGAGCCCGTGGAAGTCTGACCCTAGCTCTGTAGGCCAAGAGAAACCTCAAGCTAAGAAAATGACCGTAACAGATAAACAGTGGCTAAAACAGAGTTCACCGCCAGCCTTCCCAGTGGCCCCTTTGCTCCTGGGAAGCTTACACCTGCAGCCCTGATAATATGGGGCGGGAGCCCGGATCATCAGGTCGCTGAGGAACGGGGACTTCTCGCCTCGACGGCTGGGAGAACCACAGTCACGTGCAGGTTGGATTTTGCTGTCACAGCAGCAAATCCCTGAACACCCACAACCAGAGCTGAACAGCTGCCTGTCTTTTCTCTCTTTAGAAGTAATTTTACGGAGGCACTTGGCTCAGGTCATGATCTCAGGGTTTGTGAGTTCAAATCCTGCGTCAGGCCCTGTGCTGACTGTGCAGAGCCTGCTTGGGATTCTCTCTCCCTCTCTCTCTGCCCCTTCCTCACTCACGCACACTCTCTTTCTCTCTCAAAATAAAACAATAAACTCTTAAAAATAATTTCTATGGAGGTTCCTCAAAAAATTAAAAATAGATCTACCCTATGACCTAGCAATGACACTGCTAGGAATTTCCCCAAGGGATACAGGAGTGCTGATGCATAGGGGCACATGTACCCCAATGTTTATAGCAGCACTTTCAACAATAGCCAAATTATGGAAAGAGCCTAAATGTCCATCAACTGATGAATGGATAAGAAATTGTGGTTTATAGGGGCGCCTGGGTGGCGCAGTCGGTTAAGCGTCCGACTTCAGCCAGGTCAGGATCTCGCGGTCCGTGAGTTCGAGCCCCGCGTCAGGCTCTGGGCTGACAGCTTGGAGCCTGGAGCCTCTTTCCGATTCTGTGTCTCCCTCTCTCTCTGCCCCTCCCCCGTTCATGCTCTGTCTCTCTCTGTCCCAAAAATAAATAAAAAAACGTTGAAAAAAAAATTAAAAAAAAAAAAAAAGAAATTGTGGTTTATATACACAATGGAGCACTACGTGGCAATGAGAAAGAATGAAATCTGGCCTTTTGTAGCAACGTGGAGGGAACTGGAGGGTGTGATGCTAAGTGAAATAAGTCCTACGGAGAAAGACAGATACCATATATTTTCCCTCTTATGTGGATCCTGAGAAACTTAACAGAAGACCATGGGGGAGGGGAAGGGAGAAAAAAAAGGGAGGGAGGCAAACCATAAGAAACTCTTAAAGACTGAGAATAAAATGAGGGTTGACGGTGGGTGGGAGGGAGGGGAAAGTGGGTGATGGGCAGTGAGGAGGACACCTGTTGGGATGAGCACTGGGTGTTGTATGGAAACCAATTGGACAAATAAATTTCATATTAAAAAAATAATAATTTTGTAAAAACTTTAAAAAATAAAAGTAATTTTGATTTATCTCTTTCTCATCAACCTGCTGTTATTGAAATCATGCTACAGTTGCTCCTGTTAAAGTTTGATAGCATTATAATTTTCAGGGAAGTGTTTAAAATATGGATTTGTTTAATGTAATCCTCATGAATACATTATTTCCATCTCATTGGGCCCTCTAGAATTAGTTAGTATATGTATTGTATTTTCTTTTAAAATTTTTTAATGTTTATTCATTTTTAGTGAGAGAGACAGAGACAGAGATGCAGGGGAAGGGCAGAGACAGAGAGGGAGACACAGAATCTGAAGCAGGCTCCAGAGCCCGACGGAGGGCTCGAACCACGAACTGTGAGATCATGACCTGAGCCGAGGTGAGACGCTTAACGCCACCCAGGCACCCCATATTGTATTTTGGTTTAAATTAAAAGGCCACTATTACTTAAACCCATCATTGAAATTTGATATGAATAGAGGTGTTTAAGGCAATAGAGACCAATTCAATTCAGTGTGCTAAAAATTATACTATATACTCTATACACAAATTTTGGTTGTAGTGTCAGTGTATTCCATCTACTTGTATCTTCAAAAATATTCTAGTCTTCTGAGCTTTTTAGTCCACAAGACTTGAGCTGCATTTTATTTTGAGAAAAAGACAGGAGTTATTAGAATTCTACTCTACTGAGAGACATATTGAACCAAAGAAGGAATAACAAGTAGGACAATTTATTCTCAAAGCAAGTTAAGCACGTAGTATTCGTTTCTAACCTGTCCACTCGTTGGCCTCACACTGATTGAGCATATGTTGGCCATCAGACACTCTGCTGGGTACCGGGCTTCTGGAGGTCCAGCTTTCCTCCGTGTGCTCCGGGGGAGCTCAGGGGCCAGAGAGGGGCCAGAGAGGGGCCAAAAGGGCAGTGCTCTGGGAATATCAAGAAGCCAAACCTTCCTCAAATGGAAAGGGCATGAGGTATTTAATATGCTGCCTACAACAATCTCCAGAATTCTAATCTAATACTACATTTGGCCCCAAGATCCTACACTGGCTTTGCCTCAAGTTTCCTTTTGTCCTTTTTGCTGTCATAATGTCTTTAACCCTCAGATGTTAAGAGGATTCAATAAAGCAAAAGATTTCAAAAAAAAAAAAAAAGCACAGCAGGGGGGGTGAGGGTGTGGACAGCAGGAAGTTGAGGGCAACAGAGAGAAGAGCATGCTAATCCCACCAGATGATGAAAGCTCTTGTCTACAATGCTAAAGGGTTTGGCTTCACCGTCCACTGTCATGGAAGGATGTGCACGGTTTCACGTTAGAGAGAAGGTGATGACTACTCTAGAACAAGCCCTGGAGGAAGAAGGGCAGTTGGGAGGTCGCTTCTTGATCCATGAGATGGAGGGTTATGATGACTTTGGGAGACCGTTGGAAGTGAGTGCAGGTGGATCCGGAAGAGATACGGAGGACAAGGGAGACAGAGTGGCAGAATAAGGTGACGTTGTTTTCAGATTTTCTGGAGTGGTGGTGACTTTCACTCTGATAAGATGCACAGAAGAGTAGACAGGTGTCAGGAAAAGCAAGTTAGATTTTCTGGCCTGGTCTCTAAACACCCCACATGACCACACGAACCTAGAAAGAGACTTTCACCTAGTGGTCCAAGAAAAGGTTAGTTCTGATCACCTGCTCAATGGTTGTGGGTTCTCCCTCTCTCTGTGTGTCTCTTTCACTTGGGTGCATAATTGGATTTATCATTTTTTTTTTACATCCCACTCTCAATATTGATGCATGTAAAGTCCTACCTCCATCCCTCCTTTCCTTGCCTTCTGCCCCTCTTCTTAATGGTATAATTAGCACCTGCAAATCTCTACCATGCAAATCAAACTAAAATGATGACAGTGATCTACATCTAACCTTGCACTTGCCCCATCCCCACTCTATCCCTCTGCCCTCATGCAACCTGAATCTCTCACTTCCATTTCTATGTGGCTCCATCATAGAGATAGATACATAGATAGATGGAAACATTTCATCTGTTTTTCACTTTTTACTTTAACATTATTTGCTAAGATTCATGCCTGATACCTGATGCCATTCAGTGCTTTTGCTGTCTGTGCTAATTCTCTTTTATGGGAATATATGTAGTTTATTTATCCACTCTCCTGATGAAGGACGTTGGGTCATTTCCAGGTTTGAGCTTTTATGAGCTTTTTTAAAAAATTTATTTATTAAAATTCAAGTTATTGAGCACATAGTGTAGTATTGGTTTCAGGAGTGGAGCCCAGTGATTCATCACTTACCTATAACACCCAGTGCTCATCCCAACAAGCGCCCTCCTTAACGCCCATCACCCATTTAGCCCATCCCCCCACCCCACCCAATATCCCTCCAGCAAACCTCAGTTTGTTTCTGTATTTAAGAGTCTCTTATGGTTTGCCTCCCTCTCTGTTTTTATCTTATTTTTGCTTCCCTTCCCCTGTGTTCATCTGTTTCATTTCTTAAATTCCACATATGAGTGAAAGCATGTATCTTCCTCCGACTTATTTTGCTCCACGTAATACTCTAGTTCCATCCCTGTTGTTACAAATGGCAAGTTCTCATTCTTTCTGATTGTTGAGTAATATTCCATTCTATATATATATCCACCACATCGTCTTATCCATTCATCCGTCGACGGGCATTTGGGCTCTTAACATAGTGTAGCTATTGTTGACCGCATTGCTATAAACGTTGGGGGGCATGTGCTTCCTTGAATCATCATGTTTGTTACCTTTGAATAGATACCTGCAGTGTCATTTGTGCCAGGTCATAGGGTAGTTCTGTTTTTAACTTTCTGAGGCACCTCCGTACTGTTTCCAGAGTGGCTGCACCAGTTTGCATTCCCACCGGCAGGGCACAAGCATTCCCCTTTCTCCGTATCTTCACCGACATCTGTGGTCTCCTGGGTCGTTCATGTGAGCCATTCTGACAGGTATAAGGTGGTATCTCATTGTGGTTTTGATTTGTATTTCCCTGATGAGGAGTCATGTTGAGCATTCCGTCATGTGTCTGTTAGCCATCTGGATGTCTTCTTTGGAGAAGTGTCTGTTCATGTCTTCTGCCCATTTCTTCACTGGACTATTTGGTTTTGGGTGTTGAGTTTGATAAGTTCTTTATAGATTTTGGACACTAACCCTTTATCTGATACGTCATTTGCAAATATCTTCTCCCATTCTGTCGGTTGCCTTTCAGTTTTATTGATTATTTCTTTGCTGTGCAGAAGCTTTTTATTTTGGTGAGGTTTTATGAGCTTTTATGCAACTTTGTACATGTTTATTGCCACTCTATAGGATGTTTCTAGTTGGGATTCCCCATTTTTTTAGAAGAGGGACACGACATGAACTCTCTCCACACAGTTCCCCCATACATGCTTTAAAAACACTTATTTCAACCTAAGCGATCTATCTTTTCACACTGACTATTGACCCTGAATCCACAAATAGTCTCTGTTTATATAACACCGAAATGACAAGTCATTTTGCCTAGTTTAAGCTACTGGTTGACTCGGTGGAAAACTAAATCACACAAGTTACTGAACCTGACCAGTCAAATGACTGTAAACAGTGCTCACAGAAGTCCCATAAACCCCCGGCGTGGGAAATTGGAGTGTTCTCCCTAATTCTCAGATACAAAGTCGGTAGTGAGATGGATTCCTATCCCTTCAGACGCCCTGCTCCTGATTGGCACAGAGACTTGTCCCCAGTGTCATAGGGACTAAATCAAGGATGCACAGCTTATACAAAGAGACAGAACGTTGCTCATGAGTTTCAAAGCCCTGAGTGGTAGCATCCTCACTGCAGGGCTCTCGGAGCTTCTTCTCTGACATGCCCTCCAAAGTCTTAAGCAGTCCACCTGTCTGTGGTTTCCCTGGCCTGGGCGTACCAGGAGCAGATACCCCGAGACAGTGACATCGCACAGGAAACCGCACAGAGAAAGGACCGAGGACTTCAACGCTCGTGGAAGATACCACCCTCGCTGCCCTGCAGACTTTCCAAAAGTGGTACAGCATCGAAAACGGTTCCACTGGTTAAGACGTTGACATTCTGTCCTGTTCGCTACAGGGTGGGGGCTTGGGGGTGTGGGAGGGTGCTTCCGGGGTATCAGCTTCAGTGAATCCAGTTGACTCTGTCCACCTCATGCTTCTAGAATTTCTGTCTTAACCATGTTGGAACAACACATCCAAAGGGTTTCTTACTCTCTACGCTTTTCATTTCCTAAAACCTGTCTGGAAATTGGGACTTTTCCGCTCTTTCCGGCAGAGTATGTAGTATCATTTCATTTGCTCATTGAACAAATATGTATTGAATTAGAATCATGTGCCAGGTACTCTGCCAGAGCCCAGAGATAGAATTCTGAAAAAATGAAAAAAAGAAAAAGTCCTTGCCCTTAAGAATTTTAACTAATCACACTGCGATGTGTCATAAAGATGACAGCAAGGAGTCAGTGGTAGACCCTGAGCCATCCTGGGCGGTGCACGGGAGAGAAATGCTTAAGGTGGTGAAATCATGCTAAGGTGAGGTCTGAGTGAGCCCTGGCAGGTAGCAGACAGGATGCGTTTCCTTTTGCTGCCTCTCCCCCGTCTCTCCTGCCACCACTTTCATCCAGGACACAGCGTCCCCTGAGGACCACTCACCACCAACAGCGTCTTCCTGCTTCCACCCTGCCCAGTCTAACCAGTTCTTTGCTCCACAAAGCCCCACCCGGTCTCCCCACCCACTCTCTATCGCGTGACTTCACCGCCTGCTGTTTCCATTGGCTTTGCAAGGACTTCTCTTCAATTCTCCCAGCCGGTCAACATCCTCACTCTGGGTGTTCACGCAGGCTCTCCGCCCAGGATTTCCTGCCTCTTGTCTGTATGATTAAACGATTCTCATCTTTCAGCCTTCAGCTTGACTGACACCTCGCGAGTCTCCACCCTCTTCATGTGTTTCATAAAATCTATAAAGATTATATTTTGTATATTTCTTCAATATTTCTCCCCCCTACCAGACTACAATCTCCACAAAAGGAAGGACCATTTTGCCTGTTACTTACCAGAGGCTAGTGTAATGCCTGGTACATAATAGACCCTAAATGGTTTTTTGTTATTGTTGTTGTTGTTGTTGCTTTTGCTGAATAAATAGATTCATGTGTTAGATTCACATTTTTTGTCAAATAAAATCTTTGTTACAAGATTAATTCCATAGGTAAGGAAAAAAAGCCCACAGAGTAGAAAATTTTTATATACTGTTAAACGCAACTCTATTCACCTATTAGTCAGGGGTTTCTGGAGAAACAAAACCAATAGAAGATGATAGTCAGATAACTGAATAATTGGCCCATCTGATTACATGGGCTAATAAATCTCAAGATCTTTAGTATGAGTCAGCAAGCTGGAGAGCCGAAAGTTTAGTTCTAGTTCAAGTTCAAGGTCCTGAGACTCAGGAGAGCTCACGGGTGTAGTTCTGGTCTGAAGGCAAGAGAAACCTGATGTCTTAGTTTGAAGGCAGTCAGGCAGGAGGAATTCACTCTTACTCACAATCCTTTTTGTTCTATTCAGGCCGTCAACTGATGAGATGAGGCCCACCCACATTTGGGAGAGCAATCTTCTTAGTTAGCCTAGCAAGTCAAAAGTTAATATTACCTGGAAACACAGACACACCCCGAACAGTATTTGACCAAACCTCTGGGCACCCTGTGGCCCTGTCAACTTGACACGTAAAATTAACCATCCCAAACTCTCATTCACATCACAATTGTGTTTCGTCTGTGTATCGTTGACCTCTAAGCCATTCAGTTGAGCCCAAGTGCATGACGTAGGGGCCCAAGAATATACTACGTGTGATTCCAAGATGGAGGTCCTCATGATTCTTGCCTGCTGCTGGACCAGTTCGTTCTGCTTGAGCTGGAATTCTGCACTGCAAGTGAACAGATGTCACCAGAGGCAAAGCAAGAACCGAAGACGTCACCATCAAGTGACAGGAGAGAAGACATGGAATTTGTAATAAATATAATAACAATGTAGTTTTGCAGCAATAAGCAATATTTGTCATTATTAGTGAATGGGTACCATTTATTTACTGCATGAACTCACTTAATCGCCTTAAGGACCCTAGTTAGTGCTGTTATTCCTCTTCTGTGGGAGAGCAAACAGAAGCACAGAGAGATTAGGTAACTGGTCTAAGGATAGAGATAACAGGCGACAGGTCCAGGGTCCGCCTTGGGCACGTTTGCTCTAGAATCTGCGCTCCTTGCTAATGCGCCCCACCGCCCCTTGGGAGTTCCCTGAGTGCCAGCTCTTGACACGTGCTACCTCCTCAAAGCCCACGACAACTATGCAAGCTCAAAGAATAATTTGAGGACATAACGTGAGGAAAATGAGAAAAAAGAGACGAATTCGTCAGTCGTGTAAACTCAGTGAGGAAACAGGCTGATGAAGCAACTTGCCCAAAGCTATAATGCAACTTAGCGGAAGAAACAATTTTTCTTAATTAAATTTCTTAATTAATTTCTTAATTAAATTAAATTCCTTAAATTTTTTTTAATTTTTTAAAAATGTTTTTATTTTATTTTTGAAAGAGAGAGAGAGAGAGAGAGAGAGAGAGAGAGAACAAGCGGGGGAGGGGCAGAGAGCGAGGGAGACACAGAATCGGAAGCAGGCTCCAGGTTCTGAGCTGTCTGCACAGAGCCCGACGCAGGGCTTGAACCCACAAACCCTGAGATCATGACCTGAGCCGAAGTCGGACGCTCAACCGACTGGGCCACCCAGGCGCCCAAGAAACAATTTTTCAAACCCAATGCATCTGACCTCCAAACCAAGTCTCCAATGCCCCTCAGTTACCTCATCCATGTGGGTTGAATCCACATGGGTTCATCCATCTCCACAACAAAGCTTCCAATCACAGATGAAACATAATTTTAAATTTATAGCACAGTCAGGATCAAGGAATTTTAGTCCAGTCATATTTTCTCTATGCAAATTGTATGCGTGCAGCGAAACTGCATGAACGATGACTTGTGCAAAGACAGTTTTGCATTTCTGACTTGCCTCTTCTTTGATTATTTCTAATCCTAAAAAATGTATCCATTGGGATGACTAATGCCAGCCACTTATTCACATAGGTCTGGCCACTTACGTGGCGATGTGATGAATGTAAAATATGTCCAACCCAATCGTACCAGATACTAAACAGTGAAAGAAGAGGACCAAGCCACAAATTGCCAAGAATCCAGCTTTAACTAGGTATGGACGGAGGAGTCACCCGGGGACAGCTTTGCAAGGTTTGTCTTTAGCTAAAACCCATTCTGCTGTTCTCTGTACTTCTAGAATTTTGCTTTTTGTAAGTGGAGTGGAGTGAACCTAGCCAAGCCATCAGGAAATCTAAGTGTACCCCTCCATGTCTTTAAGGCCACGTGAACGGGAATAACATAGCTTCTCGTGCACACCGGCTCAAGGACTGTGAGGTGTGGATTAGCAAGACGAAGCAGATTCCAATGTCTCTTTCAGCCAAGCCCCCCGGCCCGAGCAGGATACAGACAAACACTGTCGCTGCCCACCTACGCCTTCCATTTTCACTCTGTACGATTTTCCTAGAACCGACTCCTATTCTGTAGGTTGCTTTAATAACTCTAAATATTTCAACCCGCTGTTCAAATGTTCATGAGTACATATCCATTTAGTGGTTTAAAAATAGTCCCTAGGGATAATTATTTATAATTAATTTATAATTTATAAATTTATAATTTATAAATTTTTATATATTTTATATTTATTTATATAATATAAATATATATAAATATATATAATAAATATATATAAATATTATATATTTATATATATAAATAATTTATAAATTTATTTATAAATTTAAATTTATAATTTGAAATATTTAAATATTTCAAAATATTTCACTCAGAAAATTACGTGTAGTTACGATGACCGGCTTGTGTTGGGGCATTGTCTGTGCAAAATAGTATCCAATACATTAAAAACAGCATTACAAATAATCCACACTAGCTAAATGGGCGGCTGTGGTATGTGTTGCTCACTAGATCTTTCCTAACAGCCTGGGTTCCCATCTGCCCATCACAGCAGCCTACAAGCTGCCTAGACGCCCAGAAGCAATACAAGCATATTTCCTCTGTTTCAAGTACATGTAAACAATCCACTAGGACACACTGATCTTTTCCCCCATTGTTTTTTTCTTTCCTTAGCAGAGTAAACGCCAAAGCAGCTACATCAAGGGAAAGCAAAGCTGATCTTCTAAATGCGAGTTTTCACTTTAAAAACCTCACACACGTTGGGGGTTTGGTTGACAAATGTTTGAGGCTCTATCCCTGGGAAGTCCCCATCCTCTACCCGCTGATGACACCCAGACTAAAACTTTGTCCAATTAATTCAGAAAAAAACTCCCCACATCTTGGGATGAGCTAGAGAGTCTGACAGTGACCTGATGAACACGCACGTTGGAAGCATCTTTGAGGGACAGATCTTGACTTCTGCCATGGCCCACAGACTGTTGGCTGCAAAAGAGAAAAGTTCAAGCCGGATTATTTACATTCACAATTTACTGTTGTGTTTATCCACAGTGCTAATAGGAGCTCCAAGAAAATAATTCATTCTGGGGTCTCAGCAATCCTCTAACCTTCCATAGTATTGACGGACTACACAGAACCCTTTCTACCAAGATTGGCCTTTATTTTCAGTCCCATCAACTTTCTTATAGTGGGTCTGTGAAAGATGTGAATACCACGTGCCAAGGAACGTAATTCAGTGACTGTAACTCAATGAGGCCTCTGCTCCATTTCCCTATGGAATGTTCTGCAAATCTTTCTCTCGCTTAAGAAACTGATGGAGTTGTACCTGTCAAGAACAACACGCTGCTATGCTCGGCATTTCCCCGAGTTGTGCTAAGAAGACCTTGAATTTGACTCTGTTATCTTAGCTTGAAAGCTTGAAATATTTCAACTCTACCATGAAATGGGACAAAGCAGCCAAAGGAGTCGGGAGAGGAGTGTGTATGTGCTTGGAAGAGGAAGACAGAGGCTTATCTTCTGCGATGTGTCACAGGCTAAGATTTGTAACTTCACCGTACAAGTTCAAGTTCATACCAGATTTTACTTAAAATTATGAGTTCTTGAGGTATAGAAAATGCAGATGGCTTGTAGAAATGAAAGTGCTTTTCTCTTTCTCCCTCTCTCTTTCTCTCTCTTTCTATGTCATGGGTCTTACAGTTCGAAATTTCCCTACCACACGTAGTACTAAACTATTCCCACACTCCTTCCCAGGTTATTAAAGAGATACGTTATGGAGATCATCTCAAGCCCCCCGTTACCCGATAAAGGCATGTCTTCACTGTTTGCTCAGTTTAATTCTGCACACAAGAGCTGCGTATAAGAAAATGCTTACCTTATATGACTCCTAAGAGCCGCTTCCCACCTTTGGCTCATAATAGTCACCTGCTCTTAGAAAGCTGCTCAGAGGCTTTTTCATCGGAAGCAGGAATCCCGACTGCATGCCACCATCCGACACACTGTAACCGACAGCACCTCAGCTAAGAACATTCTGGAACTTAGGCACAGGGAACCGAAAATTAGCAAAGTGAAACGCACTTAACATTCTGCGAGCCAGTCAACGCTCGGTGGCCTCACAGGACCCAGCAAATGTTAAAATATTAATAGTAAGAATGAAGCACTAAGACAGAAAAACTTGGGGAAGCAAAGCACGGGATGAGTTGACCTCAAGGAGGACAAAATCTGAGGAGGACTGAGTATAGCACGTCAGGACAACTCCTTGAAAACGATTCCAAATCTAAGCGTCATTTTCGAAGGCAAATGAACTATGTGCACGCTGTGCAGCCAAGTGCACGTAGTGTGAATCAGAAGGACAGCGGAGTGGCCCCGGTGCCCATCCGCTCCACCCTCCTGAAACAGAGCTGGGTTCCATGAGGCTCCTACCTGGGAGATCTGGGCTTTGCCCAGTAACGTATGGACTTTCTACATGTTCTACCGCCTGAATTTTGCAATTTGACGGTAGAATGTGTAGGTGTGTGTATGTATATACACACATTATTCTCTTAAAATCTATGCTTACAAAATGCATGCTTTCATGTTACCTTACGGTACTGAGAGCCCATGAAGCCAATGCGCTCGTATAAACAGCATCATTCACCTTCTATTTTTCACTCTCAAGTTCACTGCTGGGAGCGTTGGACCCTCGCTTGGAAACAAGTCTCCCCCTCCCCCGTTCTTGTGGATTGAGTGTTACTCAGAAGCAGCACATCCTCATAGAAAAGCGAGAACAAAGAAAGGCGCTGGGCCCTCCGTGAGCTTGAAAACGGCCGGGCGGTGACCAGACAGAGGAAGGCAACCCTTTGCTGACGGGCACCGGCTTCCTCAAGCTTTGTCACCACTCGGGCTCCGCAGAATCCGGATGATGCTTCTCTGTGTCCTCATTCGCAGTGGGCTGCACAAATCAAGGCTGCAGAGAAGGGGAAAGAATTGCACGCTGCCCTGGCGAGGAGGGGCTCGAGAATGCGGTCAGTGCCCGGGCTGCGACACGCGGGGGTTCTGATGGGCCAACGAGCCATCCCGCGCCCCCAAACATGGCAGGTCCCGGGGCAACGGCTGAGAAACGTGGGATCACTGAGGCCAAGAGGCAATGGGAAAGCAGGTACATCTTCGCCTTCGGGCAGGGTGACTTCATTCAGAAGTCAGTACTCAGATTTCCAACTTCTCGTGCTCTCACGCCAGGTTTCCTTCCACCCCCTTCGTCCCCTCTACCTACAACTTCTGTAGGTCCCAAATCACCGGAGTTGCCAAACGCGATCTGATCACTGCCTGAATAAGCCAGTCGTCTCTGGGACCTACTGAAGAATCGAAATGTATACGGAGCTGGTGCTCTCTTGCTGCCCATTGTGAGCTCGCTGTGCTGCTCGTTCCTCCCGACAACCCAGTGAGACGGGCCCCATGACCCCACTTTTCCAGTAATAAAACAGAGAATGAGAAGCATGAACTGTCCCAGAGGCACACCACCGCCATTAGGTCCCCCAAACAACGCGGCTCCAAATCGCATTCCTTCTCCTCCTCTTTCCCTCGTGGGGCAGAAAGAATGTCCGGGTGAGCTCAGGGGCCCAATTTCCGTCGACCTTTAGAGGTGGCCAACTTGGAAGCCCTCAAATCTACGCAGGTGGGAGAATGACCACGCAGCGTCCACAAAGATAACTACAACTAGGGAAATCGCGCACCAAAATATCAGTTTCTGGCTTCTCTTGAAAAGCTCCCACACCTACTCGGACACTGTAAATTAAGGGATTCCACACGTCTGAGCTTGGGCTTTGTCTAATACCGGGTTGTAAATACGGAGCTGGACTACAAAGCAATACGTGGCCTCTGAGAAGGAAAAATTACGCGCAACAGACGGTCACAATTTTCCTTGCCGGTTGCCACTTTCATTACCATCCTTGGGAGAAAGTATCTGCTGCACACGGAGGGAGAGCCGGTCGTTAAATGGGAGCTGAATTCTGAAGTGGTTTAGGATCCACTTAATCTTCGCTTGACAGATACAATCTGAAGTATTAGGTATTGCTAAGCAGTTGTCGCTGAAGCATTCTCTTTAGAGGCTTTGTGTAATAGCGCTCATTACTTCTTCTGCCCTGGCAAGAAAATCCTCTGGAGGGTCTCAAAGGTCTTTTCTATCCAAGATCTATGGGCCAACATCTCTGCTTCTCACTGAGACAAAATGCCCACTGAGCATTTCTGCACTCAGCAGAAGCTTTGAAATAGAATTCTCTGGTTCCAAGAATGTCCAGATGTTAGAATTAGCTGATGATTAAGAAGCTTGTCTCCGTGTCAGAGGGAGGTTCACTTCCCATAAGTAAACTCTTGGTGGGCAGGAGGGTATCATTTATAATCCTACATTTAAACATACCAAATTGAATAGAGGTTGGGGGAGTTTCTGTTGAACTAAAAATAAAGATGTTTCCTTTAATCTGATAAATGCTGGGAATTTTCTACAAACCCATGCTTCTGGCCCCACCCTGCCTCCCTTCCCCCTTGCTTATTTCTGTCTTATATTTTTCATATCCTGAACCACTGCCTTTCCTCAAGAACCCTTCCCGTTATGTTTCATCGGGTCCATGCTTCCTACAATTGAACAGTATCCTCTGGTGTCCACGTGTCTCTAATCTCTCCCTTTGCACTTGGTTATCAGAGCAGCATGATGTCATGTGTAAGAGCACTGGGTCTGAGGCAAGGAGAGCTGGGAGGGATTCTTTACTCTTAGCTGGATGCATGTGGATACATCGCTTCAGTGAGATTCCTGAATCTGTAAAATGGGCCCGGCACTTGCCTCAGATGTTTCTTGGGAAAATGAAATGCAACCGCGTGTAAAAACCGCTTCCCGTTGTCCCTGGCATCGGGTGCCCAGCACATTTTCTTTGTAGGACTGTCAAGAAAATGTTGGTCTTTCTGATTCGAGCTGACGTGGAAACTAATAAAAATTGTGTTTGTTACATGCCTTACACCAAAAACTTCTTACCTCCCACCTCTGCAATCTGCACAGGATATTGTAAAAACACACCTGAGGAAAAGTACAAATCTGGAAACACAATTGTAGCCTTGTATAAACATTGTATAAACATTGAATAAACATTGTATAAAATGTTTCTGCCTCCCCCACCCATGTGTAAAAA
This sequence comes from Panthera tigris, assembly GCF_018350195.1. Classification (NCBI taxonomy): domain Eukaryota; kingdom Metazoa; phylum Chordata; class Mammalia; order Carnivora; family Felidae; genus Panthera; species Panthera tigris. The sequence continues at coordinate 8,187,736 of NC_056663.1, read as the reverse complement.
GTTTTTAAAGATTTTGGGGCGCCTGGGTGGCTCAGTCAGTTGAGCGTCTGACTTAACGCTCAGGTGTGATCTCTCAGTTTGTGAGTTCGAGCCCTGCATCGGGCTCTGTGCCGACATCTCAGAGCCTGGAGCCTGCTTCGGATTCTGTGTCTCCCTCTCTCTCTGCCCCTTCCCTGCTCATGCTCTGTCTCTCTCTGTCTCTCAAAAATGAATAAATGTTAAAAAAAAAAAATTTAAAAAAAAGATTAAACCGAGGCTCACCTTGAAGATTCTTTAAGATTCCAAGTTAAATAAATATTTTGTGTGTTCACATATTTCATTCAATGGGCTCCCCCCCACCCCCACCGCCAACTTCAAAATAAAGACTTTGGTAGAAGAGAAAGCAGCTAAAAAACAAAAAAGAAGTTAACATTATGTGCTCTACGTGCTCTGATTAAATAATTGAACCAAATGAGAAGGAAATTACTTACAAACAACCCTTTGAGGATCATAATTTACAAAAGCGGAAAGTAAGGGTGAAGAGGTTAAGTAACTTGCCTGAGGCCATGCAATTAGTAGTCTGTCAGAATAAGTGGCCGAGGCCTGTTTAGAATCCAATCCTATCTGGCTCTAAAGTTAATGGTCTTTCTAGTATATCACACCATTGAGCAATTTCCCATTGGATTTGCAAGGCCCTCTTTTTCTATATCACAAAGCTGAAGATAAAATTATTCTTATTTCAAAATGCACTGCAAATATTTTCAGACATCTTTATTTTAAAATATCAACACTCTAGAGCGGTGCTTCTCAAAAGGATCATTTTGCTTTCCAGGGGATATTTGCCAATGTCTGGAGGCACTTTTGACTGTTTTCACTAAGGGGAGAGAGGTGTTGCCACAGGCATCTAGGTGTAGGAGTTAGAAATACTGTTTGAGTAACTTGTGATGCACAGGACAGTGCCCTCCGGCAAAGAATTATCCACCCCCGAATGTCAACAGTACCAAGGCTGAAAAACCCTGATTTAGGGGCTTCTGCTCTGTGACAAGTGAAATAGTTTATTTAACTCACCTTCCCGTTGTGGCCAAATTTTATAAATTAATGACATATAAGCTGATATTTTTTAAAACACTGAAAAGACAGTGAAGAATTATGGGATCAAAATCCAAACAAAGGAAAGATTCCAGAGAGGTTAGTGCACCCCACCCACAACTGTTTTTGTCCTGGGGGCATTTACTGATAAAAAGAGAGCTATGAGCAAGGCTCTGGTTCCAGGGTGGCTTTTCAGGAAGAAGGGAACTAATTCCAGGGGCCGCTCAGCATGGAGACAACGTTGGGTTCTCTTCCAGTTTGGTCTGGGAGTCAAAGACGTACACCCAGGGTTGCTCTGATCCAGAAATTAATCAGCCTGTGGGCAGACTTGCAGCCCAAAGTTGTATCTTCTTTAGCTTTAATTTTTTATTTACTGCCAGACCAGTAGTGCCTTGGAGACACTTGGCAGAAACGAATGAAAATTCTCTCCTCGACAAGTTGCAGTTCTATTAGGCCTCGAATTTCCTTAGGAATTTTTTTTTTTTTCAACTACAATGACCATCACACCATCAAAAATAACCTGGCATAGAAGTAACAAATGCCCATAAGAAGATGCTCTCACAGTAACAAAGAAGTGAAACTCCGAGGTGTTAGGAGACCTAGACAGGAAGCCTAAGGCAATTGTGTTCACCGTGGGTGATGGGCATTCCCCCAGGCCACCGCTCTCCAGCTCTCTCTTCTTCTAGCACATGAGAGGATTACACTCCCTTACCTCTTGAAACTAGGACTGGCCATTTACCTTGAAACTAGGACTGGCCATTGTACCCAGAAATTGTGACCCTTGCATGAGGGTGCGATTTAGGCACCAGAAATTGTACCCAGAAATTACCCAGTTCCACTTCATTCCAAACATTACCATGGTTACCTGCAATACCTAACACTTTGGCACCAATGTGGGACACGCTGACCAGGCCATAAAGGAGAGTGACTCCGTGGAGAGGAGGAGTTCTTATTCTCGCGTAGCCGAAATGCTGAAGTGCAGGATGCTTTCAGCCTCAGTCTACCTTCGGGCACTTAGCCCATCTGCTGGCTTCTCCAAACGAACCTGATGTGTCTAAATTATCAGTGACCAGAGTCCAGACATCGACTTAATGTGCCACTTAGATATTTACGTTTGTTTCTTATCTCCCCAAACAGCGTATAACTCCTCGATGGAAGAAACTACTCCTGGTCAGGACCAGTTCTCCTGTCATTCCTGGTCCAGGACATGGTACACAGTCGGCAGTATCCATCAGGGGTGGGAGCTGGGGAGCAGTGAACAAATCCTGAAAGAAGCCATCACAAAATGTCCCCAAGGGTGATAGCAACTTAGCTTTTGGGTAAATATCTGTAAGGTCTCCCTTATGATTGAAACCAAAGATACAGTTTTAGGCCCTCAAATATATGCACATCTGTAGAGATTAAGGAAAGCAGATCTTTTATGCAAGCCCAGACAATCTTGAGTCTTTTGTTGTTAGAAGGTCTTTACCACTTAAGGACATTGTTTAGATGATAACATTCTATAACAAGGAGCCTTAACCCAGGCCCAACTTAGAGCTCTGTAGAAAAGAGAATTCCATAAACAGAAACGAAAATGGTCTGTGCTTTGTGTGACCATGTTTGTCCAGGGACATACTGCTTCTCTATGTGGTGTCGAGAGACCAGAGAACCACACGGCAAGAGAACAGATGTTGTCTCTCGAAGTTGTGTAATTGTGAAGTCCACTTCAGAAATGTTAGCTTATTGGTGAATCTTTCCTTTCGAAACATCAATTATTTTATTGAGAGACTTGTGTAGCTGATCTCTTTCATGTGAACCTCCTCTTATTTAATGGTGATTTATTATGCAATTTAATGCACTGAATGTATTAATTGTATGGGGTTTTGTTCATCTTGAACCATAGAAGGCCACCATGCTTGAATAATTGATGCTGGATCGCAAGAATTATGGGTTAACCTTATATTGTATGCAACTGATGCCTCGAAACACAGATATTGTTAAGTATATGAAATGTTTGACTCCCTTTTTCCTTTCACAGATAGGGAAATGCTTCATCATTTGTAGGATGGAGATCCCTCCTTCAGGGTGCATGCTGGAATAAGGCCCTGATAGATATCTAGCTCCAGGGAAGAAGAGCTCCCTGTTGTAAGATTAATGTGACATCTTTTATAACAAGTGTAGGACCTTCATTCAGCAGGAAAAATAATAATGAAAAAAAACAAGAGCTTCTTGCCAAGGGCAGCCTCAAAGTTCACTTGCTTCCAAGATCATCAACACATATATAGTCTATGTTACCCGTTCCTTTACAGGAGGACTATCTAGGACAAAGTAAAAGGCAGTAAGCAGACTTGGATTCCTAGGTCCCTTGAATGATGAAAGTTTGGAAAAGTTGGAAAGTTCTAAATTTTTTTTTTACTGAAATTCATCTAAAACATCTCTATTTATTTTCTACAGCTGTTGTAACATAGGACCACAAACTCGGTGGCTTTAAACAACAAACATTTATATTCCCACTGTTCTGGAGACTGTGGGGCTGTCCAAAATATGGGGGCTGGCCATGCTCTGTCTGAAGGCACCAGGAGAGGATCCTCTCGAGTCTTCCTTGCTTCGGATGGTGCCTGGTGTTCCCCGGCTTCTGGTGACATTACTCCCATCCATGCCCCTGTCTTGATGTGGAGTTTCCTCTCTGTAGCAAAATTTCCTTCTTCTTATAAGGACACCGGTCATGATGAAGGGCCCACACTGCTCCCACACCACACACACCAGTATGTCCTCACCCTAACTTCACTAATTACATCTCCAAAGACCCCATTCTCAAACTCACATTCTGCAGTAGCATGAGTTAGGATTTCAGCATGTCTTTTGGGGAGGCACAAGTCAACCCATAACAACTCCCGACTGGTATCACGGAAGAATCAGGCTGAATCGCTTTGGGTTCTTGCTCTGGTTTTTTCAATTAGCTGAACAACAAGCAGTCTCTCTTTGGTTTCCTCAAAGAACTGGCTCACAGCCAGCCGCAAGCAAGCAGAGAAAGATACACAATTCAATGGGTCACTCATGCAAACACGAGAGTGCTTCTGTCCAGTTTCAAGTTGAGTAGAAAAGTTTCCCTGAAGAGACTGTTGTCCCCAAAGAAACACAGGGGATAGAAACCCCAGAGACGATGGTGGCTATAAAATGGAAAGAGCAGAGACTACTGGCCCCCCCAACACAGAACCCCTAACGTGCAAGCAGAAATAGTGTGATCTCAGCCCTGACCGTTCCCACCACCTGCTCACACCTTGGCCGATCTCACATTATCGAGCACTGTGTAGGGTTTCCTCTGGGAATGCGTGTCTGGACGTGGCTCAAAGGCTCCACAGGAACAGGGTTGGTTGCCCAAGCAGAACGGGGAGGGACAGGGGAGGTAGCGGTGGTGGATGGTGGAACCCGTGGAGATAATGTTCTCCCACAAAAAAAGTGAAGCCAATATCAAAGAGATTAAAGGGGAAATGCCATTCACTGAGGCAGGGATTGTAGGTTACCTCACTTAACCCTCACAACAAGGGTGTTTGCTTTGGGGTTGTACAGTGTGAGTCCTGCAACGGCCCTGGCATATGTTGCTGTATCAAACTCTGTTATTTGTGGCCATTCTTTACTCTACCGAAGTGCAGTGGAGGGTGGGTGGGAGCAAAGAGATGACACCTGCTCAATGAAAGAGGACACAGCACATGGATTTCAGAGACTTCCCCAAGTTGACGTAAAAGTCCTTTGCCACTGGGGCCAGTCAATACGTAAGACGTACAATCGGCTGCACGCCAATGATTTGCCTCTCCTTATGGCTCTTTTTCAAGTGATCCTTCCGTAGTTCCTTTTAACTTCATTTAAATCTTTCTTTCTTTTTCTTTCTTTCTTTTTTTAAATGCCATTACTTTTTCTCTGCTGGAGAATCATTTTAAATCCACCCACTCGTCTATCCACATTTTGGACAAGTTACATGGAAACTTCCTCCTCAGCCACGTACAAAGTACATTTATGCTATTCCAGTTCTGAAGACAAAATAGATCTACTCTCTTTTTCTAGAACAAAAAAGAATAGGAAAAAATGAGCAAGTGTGGTAAAAGGTATGTTAACTTATCATGAATGAGAAATGTTGGAAATGCTTTCAAGTGAGAGAGCACAGAATGGACACGTTACTTGCCAGGTCACATTTACACACAGTTCATACCTAGAGGATTATCCAAGTTGTCACTGACCTTGGCAATGAGGCAAGAGTAACATTTTTTAAAGGATAAAATGTTCTTGAAAAATATCCCAGAAGAATGAGATGGATCCCCATTTTTTTTTTCATCACTCCCCATGGTACTTTGCCTATTTCTCTTCCTCAGCCAAGAAATAGGGAGTCTTATAGAAGAAAGGTAGGAAAAATGTCATCCCTGACTCTATCTCCATGTCTTGGATTACTGTTAATACTTAATAGAGACATCATGGAAATAATCTGAAAATGTGCATGTATTTTACTTCTCTTGAGGTTGAATGGCGGAAAAAGACTGTAAATAGAGAACAGAACAAGCCACAAAATTCTGAGCTTAATCCACTGGGAGAAATTTTGTGTATGTGTGTGTGTGTGTGTGTGTGTGTGTGTGTTTAATGTTTATTTTTTTGAGAGAGAGAGAGAGAGAGAGTGAGTGGGGGGAAGGGCAGAGAGAGAGGGAGACACAGAATCTGAAGCAGGCCAACAAAGGGCTTGAACTCGTGAACCACAAGATCATGACCTGAGACGAGGTCAGACACTCAACGGACTGAGCCGCCCAGGCGCCCCTGTGTTTGTTTATTTTAATGTCAGTGATCCACAGACCTATCTTGTTCATGAGAAAAGATTTCATGAAATGAAATAAACGAATGGTTAGTTCAATTAAACAATTAACGTATACAGAGATAAATAGGAATATATAAAAAGTACAAGTAGTGTTAACTTTATGATTTTCCCTTCTTTGTAAATTATGTTCTAAGTTTGAGGGGTTGAAATGTAATATTTTAAGTGAATTCACAGTGATCTTAGATTATAGTGGCATCATAAAATATAATGACCTAGGAAAATAAAAACTAAGAAATTATATGGTCCCCATAGATTTTTTTTAAGGTGAAAAATTTTTTTTTGAAATTCAGAAAATCACATGACTCTCATCAGTAAGTTGATTTCCTTGGATCCTTGCTGAAGTAGTCACTTCCATTAATTTTTTTTAAAAAAAATTTGTCATGCCTTGTTCGAGGAAGAGATTTCATGGCTAATAACAATGCAGATTAGTGGCCACCAAATGATAGCTACCCTAAGAACCACCAAGTTGTTCAGAATGAATAATTACAAAAGGGTGTTTGATTAAATGAAGCCAGTTGACTAAAAGGAAAAGACAAAAAAGAATAAAGTGGAGAGATGTTATTTTTATTATCTGGGTTGTTCAGATACCCATAGGATCTCAACAAGTAGAGAATTCACCTCATTATTGCCATCCAAGACAAGTGAATAAAAGATGGGAGAGCTTATGCTAATGAGCTTTGGGTTTTTTTTTTTCATTGAAGGACAGATTCTTGAGACTAAATGCTTCATGTAGGTGTCCCATAGAACACCTTGGTTCCAACAATTTATTAGACAACTATTTGTGGAGTTGTGTCAGGCATGGTGGTTACAAGGGGCTAAGAATCCAAAGTGAAGAAGGAAAAGTCTCTGATTTCATGGAGCTTCTGTTCCAGTGAGAGAAAAAAGTCTAGCATCTCTCTGTGAAATTCTAACGCACCAACGATAAAGATCCTAGAAGATTCCCAAGGGGAAAAAATATGACAAAAGGGTAATAATCTCACTGGCTTCCAGATTCTTTTCAATGGCCCCAAATACTTGAAGATATTAGAGAAATGCCTTCAACATTCTGAGGGAAAATCATTTTGAACTGAGAATTCTATGCCCAGCTAAAGTAGCACTGAAAGATGAGCTCTGCCTTCAGGATTGTACAGGAATTCAAGATTGCAGGAAACACTCGAAATTTCTCTCCCACATCCCACTCCTCCACCTCCGCCACCAATTCAGCTCTGACTCGGGTGGACTTAGGGAGCAGGCGGGGAACGGTGTCCTTTTTTCTCCCTCTGGTCATTCTTCCTCCTGTGCCAAACACTCCTGCTCTTTTGAAAACTCCAAGTTGAGTAAAGGAAAACTAAGTGGGGTGATACGGTCTGATAACAATACATGTTGCTTCCTGACTGCGACAGACTATTTCTCTGCTCCCATTAGTTAAAGTGACAACATTTATGTGTGCTTTTAGGAAGAGAACCAGAAAGTTAATCTTATTCCGTGAACTACACTAGTTCACCAGCACAATATATCAGCACAACAGCAGATTCTGGTCCGGGGCTTTGCAGTCTGGAAGACCTTCACATTTGTACTTACTTGCCCTGCACATCCCTGTGAAAGGGGCAGACCGGATCCTATTATTTCTATATTATATAATAAACCAGCTTTCAGCTGGTTCTATGACCCGCCAACAACCACAGACAGGGAAATACGGAGCAGAAATTTAGCTCTGCACTTTTACACTGCAAATTTTCTTTCCATTTCACAAATTTTCCCTCTTTTCACCTCACAGATCGGTATTCATATGTCATATATCATATATCAATATCAGCAACTGTCATATCAGTATTTTCCTTCACTCCAGTGTATTAGTGAATCTCTAAGTGGGTTTACCCTCAAATCCAAGAGAAAAGAAAACATTAAGCTCTGCTGTCTTCTTTCTTTCATGGTTTGAAGAAGTGCCTGAAAACTTCTTACAGAAGCCCTGGAGCATGGCATGTTCCTAAGTACAAAATGTACTTTCTATGGCAAGTACAACAACGTCCAGGATGTAATAAGTCTTTGACCTAAATGTTAACTCTAAGGAATTACATGTCTTGCTTTCTTATTCAGTGTATATTTGAGTAATAATATTTATTACGTGTATAAAGCAGTGTTCTTTACATGAGTGATTCATTCAATCTTTACAGCAACCCTAGGAGGTACTATTAACCACTCCCAGCTTACAGACAAGCGAACTGAACAGAGGCATAGAGAAGATAAGTAACCTTCCCTACGTCACACAACTTGAACCCAGTCAGTCTGGCCCCAGAACTTGCCGTCTACTCCGAACTGGTTCATTTTTCAGCTCTCTATTCATGCTTTGCTGAGACTGTATCTATCTGTTAAGTCAGACATGTATGAAAATTTGCTCACTAATTAATCTGGCTTGCTGATGGATTATTAAGGGGCCCTGTGAAACCATGAAATGAACTTGGTCTTTCGCAAAGTGTTACATCACCAGCCTGCTTACATCATTGCCGCCTTTTCTTATTTGCACCTACTGCCCGAAATGCACAGAAACAGAGTCTATGAGTCAAAAGAATCTGAGACATTATTCAACCCAACATCATCCCATTATAGAAATACGTACTCCACCTTTCCCGTAGCATCCGGCCACGGCTATGGGACTCTGAGAAGATGGAGATCTCTCATTGTAGAGCCAGATCATTCCATGGCTAGACCATGCTATTTACTGAAAAAAACATCCTTATACCGAGTCATCATTTTCTTCACTGTAACTTCTACTCCTCTTCCTAGTTCTGCTCTGGAAACATGAAAATAAGCACAATCTTATTGCAACATAACAATTCTACAAAAGGAAGCCCAGGATGGCCTGACTTCCAGACCTGTTCGTTTCCCTATGAATGCACAGAGTACGATCCTCAATATCCACAATGTTCCATAATCACGGCTGTCCAGCCACAACAAGAACTGTTTTGTACAAAGCAATGCCTCACTCTTCTCTACATAATTTTATGTATCGGTCCTCAGTTAAGGCACATTAAGCTGAATGAGTTATCTTGGTGGCCACAATCTGCCACTGACTAATGTTGATCTCAGAGAGTGGTTTTTAGAATGAAATGACTTCATGGCCTACAACGAATTAGCTCAGGGCCTAACAAACAGGAAATACTCAGTAACTGGTAACTAGTTTTATGACGACCTGAATTGCATGATTTGGAATTTGACTCATTATTTCACCACGCTGATCCTGCAACATATTAATTTTTCCTGACATTTTGTCATTCTGAAATGTTTAAGTATGCCTTATACGGCTTCATCTGAGCTGACAACTAAGACAGTGCATATGTCAGGGCCAGTGACCAAGCACAAAGACCTGCTCTCGGGAGGGCCCTCGCAGGCCCAGGCTTCTTCCCTGAAAGCATCGGTGGTTAATGGGGCTTTCACCTCATGCTCAGTCATGTCTAAGAGAGAAAGAGAAACATCTTATAAAGAGAGGACCAGATGCCACAGAGGTAGGACTCAGCTTTGGGTGGACCTTCGAGCACAGCCTACTCTCCCTCACACCGCTCTGGTTCTAACATAGCACTGATGTCAGCGTGTGTGTGTGTGTGTGTGTGTGCGCGCACAGGCACATATCAGACAGCAAAAAGTATTGAAGACAAACGAGCTAAGGTTCATTTCAAAAGGCAACAGAATAAACATAAAAGAAAAGGAAACAGCAAAGACAGAAGCAATAAAATGGAGTATGATGAATGACAGAACTGAATCGGTTTTCTAAAAAGAACAAAAACAGGCTAAATCCAAATAAGACAGATGAAGAAATAATTGCAAGATTAAAAAGAGAGAGAGGGACCCCCAGGTGGCACAATCAATTGAGTGTCTGACTCTTGATTTCAGCCAAGGTCATGATCCCATGGGGGTGGGATTTAGCCCTGTGTTGGGATCTGAACTGAACATACAGCCTGCTTCAGATTCTCCCCTCACTTTCTCCCTCTGCCCCTGTCCCCCATTCATGTGTTCTCTCTCTCTCCGTATATATGTGGAGAGAGAGAGAGAGAGAGAGAGAGAGAGAGAGAGTCTATATATTCTCTCTCTCTCCATATATATATATATATATATATATATACACACATACATATATACCCACACACACACAGAGAACGAGAGAGAAAATATATATAGAGAGAGAGTCAGTCTCTCCCTCTCTCTCTATATATGTATATATATGTGTGTGTATATATATATGTATATATCGAAAGAGAGAGATAAAATCAAAAATATAAGTAAAAATAGAATATTAAAATAATACTTGTTTTGCTGTAGCCACCCAACTTATGAAATCTGCACTGATGCCTTCCATACCTTCTCAAATTCCCAAGGTCACTCCTTCAAGAATCAAGGTCAGCGAGATCCACATCTTCTTTGGCTGCCAAGGGAGGGGAGAGAGGAAGGGCATGTCTTTGGAAGCAAGCTTCACAAACTGGGGGGGGGGTCCCCCAAAATGAGGAAGGGAGTGTAGGTGTAGCACAGGATGAGGAGGCCATATGTCTACGAGCCTTTCTTTGTGACAGCTCAATATCCACATAGGTAATTTATCTCATATTTATACTAAAAAAAAAAAGAAAATCCCTGCCTAGAACACAACTATGTCTTGTACTAAAACCAAAATCACATTTATGTCCTTTTACAGAGAAACAGCTCCAAACATCATGAGTTATTGTGTCTGACAGATTCTGAACTGAGTGTCATAAAACAAGAAAACCAGCCCTGAATGGAGTTGCTTATGCTAAGCCCCACGTCACCAAAACAAAACAACTTAGTTACAGTTTTAGTTGTCCCCAAAAGGGAACCTAAAACCAGCCACTCGGGAATCTGGTGACCGGCACTAGCCAGGTAATCTGCCTCAGGGACCCCTGTCATCCCCTGAAGTCGTCTTGTAGCGACCAACCTGATTTCCTGCCTACGCTAACTTCCCTTACTCCCGTTCCATTCCCTCATTAAAATCCTTTGATTATTTTTTTCAATATATGAAATTTATTGTCAAATTGGTTTCCATACAACACCCAGTGCTCATCCCAAAAGGTGCCCTCCTCAATACCCATCACCCACCCTCCCCTCCCTCCCACCCCCCATCAACCCTCAGTTTGTTCTCAGTTTTTAAGAGTCTCTTATGCTTTGGCTCTCTCCCACTCTAACCTCTTTTTTTTTTCCTTCCCCTCCCCCATGGGTTTCTGTTAAGTTTCTCAGGATCCACGTAAGAGTGAAAACATATGGTATCGGTCTTTCTCTGTATAAAAGCCTTTGATTTCGTAGCGCTCCTCAGAGCTCCCTTCTGCCTGCCAGACTGGATGCTGCCCGATTCAAATTGAGTTTTGCTCAAATAAAGTGCGAAAAAGGTTGAATTTGCCTCAGTTTACCTCTTCCCACTGAACAACCGAGCAAGGTCAATCCCTCCCCAAATTCCTCTGCTTTCTCGTTTTGACGGTCTTCCAAAGACTCCGCGGTAGACCTAATAACAACAGTGGAGGGACTGAGAGGAAATAAAGAGGGAAGTAATGAACTCAGGTAAATACTCTTCTCCCCCGAGCGCTGTCACATTTGGCGTAAGAGATCGGACATGGCGAGTAATCCAACCGACGCTGCAATGTGATGACCGATGGGATCAAAAGGTGTGTTCTGATTTTTGGCTTTACCAGCCTTTTGGTGGCCTTCACGAGGTACTTTGTTAGCTTGGTCTTTGAATTTCCCTGGGGTCCCAGCTGCCCTTTGAGCTGAGAATTGAGAAATTTCAGCCCCCCGTTTTATGTTTTCTCTACTCCGCCCTGTGTCACTGGAAGCAGGTCACTCTACCTCGAGGGTAGAAATTCCGCACGTCCTTCCTCTTCTGTGATAGTACCTGTAGCTTCCCAGGGAACTCGTATGACACCAGCACCTCCCTCCGGGTGACAACGTCCTTTTATCTCAGCGGGCCACGGGCCGCAACATTCCCTCCCCTGACCGACAACAGGATTTTTGTGGTCCCTCAGCCTCAACTGAGCTCCTGCGTCTCCTGCAAACTTTCCAACCACCCCCCCACCCCCCGCCACCTCCTCCACGTTACCCTGTGGGATGTCGCCTACACGCCTCGCCTCTGGTACCAGTTTCTCTATTAGCCAGAATTCCCGTCCACAAGCAAAAGAAATGACTCTGGCTAATTTAAGCAAAAAGTTAACCAAGCTGGGACAACAACCACAGAAAACTGCCATGAACTCAGGGAAGACCCAAGGCCGAGATCACCCACGAACAGTTTCGTTAACATGGTGATCTTAGGCGCTACACGGCATAGCTCTGATCTGGCTTTCAGTGCTCACTTCGTGTCTTTATCCCCTTGTTTTGGGCACCGAGGAGAAGGGAAAAGTTGCTCTCCCTGCTTCGGTTTCTGTAGGGGGTTGATGGACCCTGCCTCCAGCATGCTTCACATCATTGTCCAAATGCGTAATGGGGGACTGAATGACACACACGTACTACACCATGACCTTGTCGGTCAGTCCCGTGTGGCACCAGCGTGTCTCTGGAATAAAACTTATTCCCGTGTGAGTAGTCTCAGTTCCTCTACCTCCGTTCTGAGACATGTGTGTTTTTGCCTCCTAAGTTTCTTGGAGATTTGTTGTGATAGGTTAGTAGGCGAAGCAGAGAACTGAAAAAAGCCAAGAGGGTAAACTGATTCACCAAAGAGGTGAAGAACTGATCAGAGAGGAAAAGAGAGGACAGAGGAGTCAGAGTGCAGCTGATATCATTTCCTGGAGACAGAGGGAGAGGAAGAATGGAGAATTGGACACTGGATATTTTGGGGAGAGGAAAACAAGGGAGATGGGTACCATGATAAGGAAGCTTTTGATGGAGGGAATCTTGGGGGTGTAATTCCTTCTTTTCAAGAGAGTGAATGAGGGCAGTTATTTTTCACGTTTTCTGTTTCTCATCTAGTTCTGGAGTTGTGGTTATACGTCTTCTTGATGAGATAACAAAAAGGCACAGTTTTATTCAGGTTAACATTTAAATCCTCTTTGTCCTGGGGCGCCTGGGTGACTCAGTGGGTTAAGCGTCCGACTTTGGCTCAGGTCAGGATCTCACAGTCTGTGAGTTCAAGCCCCACGTCGGGCTCTACACTGACAGTTCAGAGCCTGGAGCCTGCTTCGGATTCTGTGTCTCCCCACCTCTCTCTTCCCCTCCCCCGCTCATGCTCACGCATGCTCTTTCTCTCTTAAAAATTAAAAAAAAAAAAAAACATTAAAAAATAAATAAATCCTCTTTGTCCTATTTAAATCCTTCGGAGTTGTGTCTACTTGGTCTGAAGTTTGATTCTTTTCATGGAAGCCGTGTGTTCTCGTTGTCTGCTGACAGCTCCATACACTTTTCTGGGTGAGGTCTTTTTTTCAGAGACCTGCCATCACACTGGAGATTCAGGATGCTGTTCAGTTTCTATTGCAATATATTTCTTATTGCCCGGGTGTTATGTTTCACTTTGCTCAATCTCAAACGAAAGGAAATCTATCCACACTCTGGACACAGGTGAAACCTTCCCCGCGGTCTGGTTCGGTGACACTATAAACTGATAGAGGTCTTGAAAAACGACAAGCCTGTGCTACAGGGCTCACACCAACCCTGGACAGACAGCTTTTCTCACACAGCCTAGAGGTCTTGCTTGTGATAAACTACAGTCAGTCATCGTTTTCTTTGGTCGTGTTTTGACAGTTGGTCATTTGCCCAATTTTTTTTTAAACCTTTTTAAAAGAGATGCACGGGGCACGGTGGGGCGGGGCAGGGTCTGAAGGAGGGACAAATGTCTGAAGTTTTCTAACTGGTATAGACCACAGCGAGCAGGCAGTGTAGATGAAGGGATGGTCTTTCTAAACGATTTTGTTTTCAGTCTAGAGAGTTCACAGTCTTGCAAGTTAAAAGCACTGTGGCCCTGCAATCTTACTGACTAATCGGCTCTAGTGAGTTTAGAGTGAACTGAAGAACTTTCATCACTCTAAAATAGTTTGATTGGGATTCTTAGTTTTTGATGCTATGAATTCTCTGTGCCTTCCTAAGTAATTTAGTGGGTCTTTAGAAGAGACGACATTGGGTCCACTGAGATGGACACCATTTGAAATGGCCTCAGTGATGATTTATTCACATATCACCCGCCCCCTAAACAGAAAACAAATCTATTGAGGGCAGGGATTGTGTCTTACTTTTCCTCGCGTTCCAGAACCTCTAGCAAAATCTGGCTTAGGGACCATGTTTACTGTACGTGCAACATACTCCCCAGAGAATTTCTGAACCAAAATTTTTGTTCTCATTTCCTCACCTCCCTCTTCTCACTACTGCCTGACGTTGGTCCTCACCTCCCAAATCACATAGCTGTAAGGCACCGAACGTCTTCCTTCTTGCCAAATCCAGTACCCTCTTTTGTGCTCGGCCACATGATGTTCTGATGACTACATTTGATGGCCATTCTTCCCTCCTTCAAATGACCTTCCTCTGGTTTCCGACACCACTTTTGCTTGGTTCTTCATTCGCTCCCTCCTCTTTCCCCAACGGTATCTCCGCTGCTCGATCGCTTACTTTTAGGGCTTCCGGGATTGCATGCTTGGTCCTCTGCTCCTTCCGCTCTCCTTTCTGTCCAGGACTCTGCCGAAGTGTTTTCTTCCCGTTGCTTCAGCTCTTTTTTAAGAGAGATCCCAATGGATCCTGATGTTCCTTCCGATCTTTATAAGCTCTGCCTCTATCCTCAACTCCAGACTTGTATTTCCCACAGAGCTTTTTAGCCCACACATTTCACTGGAACTGCACTCTCACTATGCCCAAAACCAGATGTATTACTCTTCCCAGTACCCCTCAAATTTACCAGAACTCCCTTTCTTCCAATGTTTAAAATGCAGTTAATGGCCTTTCTCAATCCCCGTAGGTTTCTGAACCAGACCTTGAAATTATCCTTGGTTCTTCCTTGGTCTTGTTCTGCTACCATTCCCACATCCAATCTCTTACTAAACTTAGTCAAGTATATCAAACTTTCCTCAGAGGTGCCCCCTGATTTCCATCTCAACACCGCTGCTTTTCTTCAAACCCAAATCCTTTCTCTTTCTGTATAGTCCATGGTTCCCTCCATCATGTCCACTTTATATGCCATCAACATTATAATTCTGATCACAGTGTATCCTCTCCTACAGCATATAGTCCAAAACTTCTAGCATGACACCAAAAACTCTTTATAATGTCCTGCAGTCGATCTTACCAACTGACCTACTCAATCCACCCTGTTGGTGTGCAGCCTTATCCTTCTCTGACCATTCTGTGGTCTCTCACACCTTGTTCCACCTACCTAATGCTGTTCCTTCTACCTAAAATGACTTGTCCTTGCCCCTCCCCCTTCTGCTAACTGGCATACCCAATGTGAAATTATTCTCTAACTTTAGCCTTGGACTTCCCTCATAATTCATGATTACACCACATCCCGCTATCTTTTTTTTTTCTTTTTTTTAAAGACGGTGACTAAGATTTCAACATGAGTCTGCATTTCCAGCGTGGCATTGCAACACCCATCATTCTGTGGCTATCTCTGAAATGCTGTGGGTACGTGAGAAAGTGAGGGAAGCATTCTCTGGATTTCAACACAGTTGAGTTTTTCTAACAATATTTTACATAGCTCTGCACCTTAATTTGCTGACTGGATCTCCTTTCAACAAACGAGTAGAGAAGAAAACTTTTAATGGAAATCACAATGGTTCTTTCCTTAGATGTTTTGTCTAACAACCCTTATGAAAAGTGAGGTAGATGCTCCATTGGAAACACTGGAATCCACGTCTAGATTTGCCTTGATGTGGATCAGGCTCTTTCTTCACCTAAAGAAAGGATGCTAATCAATCATGTGGTTGCCTCCACATGGAATTGTTTGAGGAAATATTGAGCTTATACACAAAAGAGTTGTTTTTTTGTAATGCACATGTGGGTACTATAATTCATTAATTCAAACATAAGGGGAATTATATTTCATATCTACATGTGATATATCAAACTCACAAACACATACTCATAAGGTTTTCAAGAAACTATTCAAAGCTTCTAAATCAATCATAAATCCTAAAATTAATCATAAGGGGACCTGTGCCATATAAGTATTGAAGATTGTGAAAAAGTAATATATACTTTCAATCAAAAAGACTTTCTATGCAACTAACCTGGAAATAATAGTTCATTAATTTGATGTTAACTTATAAATAGCTGGTTTTAGATCCCTCCAAGAGGGCATGTATTAACCCAAGAGGCAGAGAATGTGGGAGAGATTGGGGTCTTTGGTATGGGTAGACAATATCACATGGAAGGGAAACCAGGAGAGTACACTTTTATCCAAAGAACTTCTCCTACAGACCTAGCTACTACATACAACCAGAGTTTTCACCCCCAGGGCGTAAACTCTAGGTGATCAGAAAGAAGAGATCTGGCGCATTCCAGGACCACATCATTATGATAAGTTGAGACTTGTCAGTAAGTTTTCCCTTCCTTGTTCAGAGACACTTCCTGTGCTCACAACTTTACATGTGGGGCTGATATGACTCTGCTACTTTGACCTTGGTTGCCTCCACACTAGTATCACTACTTTGAATTCCAAGTGGAAAATTTAGAAAATACCCTCTAAGGAAGGAGAAGAGTCCAATATTTTAAATTTTTTTTTTAACGTTTATTTTATTTTTGAGACAGAGAGAGACAGAGCATGAACGGGGGAGGGGCAGAGAGAGGGAGACACAGAATCGGAAACAGGCTCCAGGCTCCGAGCCATCAGCCCAGAGCCCGACGCGGGGCTCGAACTCACGGACCGTGAGATGGTGACCTGAGCTGAAGTCGGACGCCCAACCGACTGAGCCACCCAGGCGCCCCAAGACTCCAATATTTTAAATGTTTCATCATATTATATAATATTCATTATTTATTACATCCTGATTTCCTTTTGGCTGAGCGGCTCCAGACAATACATTTTTTCAAATATTTTAAAATTTTTCTTCAAAGTTCCAGTTTTAGAACTCTTAATCAAAGTGTCCTCTTTGCCCAAAAGAGAATGAATCTAAAACGAAAATGTGGTACTTATATGATAACTCATAATCCGCAAGGAGAATCTAACTTTCCTTACCTTAGGACTGAATTTGAATCCCGACTCCTACAGAGAGTTAAAATAAGGGTCTCCTGGTTGAAGGAATATGGTTCACTCCACTCCTGCAGCCATGCTCAACACTTGTTTTGGAAGCGCTAAGACAATTTGTAAAACAGAGGGCATCAAATTATTAGGTTGGCTACAGTTTCCAATCAGTCCATGTGTATCACAGATCTGTTGGTGAACTCTAAGCTCGAAACATTTTGTGTGTGTGTCTCTCTACATTACAGTTATATTTATATATTTATATTTCTTTATTTAATTTAAATATTAATGGTAATAGTTCCTATCCTGGAAAGGTAAAATGTATGCAGGTCATCTATCTACTACTACTCTATATATCTCTACATTGTTGGCTAGGAATCAGCCACTATCTTTGTTTAGGGTTTTATGGGATTTGAAGCACTTCTTCATTTCCTACTCTGTTCATACAGTTGACTTGTAACTGACATTTCACATATTCAAAGACCTCTATGGCACTTCGTTAAGGTTTTTAAAAATTGTGTGGTTCACTTGCTTTCCTAAATTTTAAAAACAACTCCAAAAGAGCTATGTAGTCCAACATCTATCTGTTGGATAACATTAATACATTCCAAATTGAAAGAAAAAAAAAAGCAAATTGATGTTATAACTCTGAAGTAAAAACTATAAAACACAACCAGTTAACAGAATATTCTTTTTTTCTGTCTTCATGCTAGCACAAAGGAAAAAGTTCTACATGAACTGAAACCAATGCATAGATTTTGTGAAGAAACACTTAGACACAAACCATTGAAAACAAGCTCATGGTTAATCCTTTGCCTTCAGTTACAAAATAACATGAAGAATAGGGCACTTTCATGACTATTGAGTACTCATTTTCTCCAAACAGTTTCTCTTCCCATCAGCCATCTGTGGAAATTCCTCATCTGGTCACCATGACTAACCATACTTGAGGTGATTGACTCATCTCAGATCTAGTCAATGGCTATGTATGAGAGTAACTCATCAGTCCATAAGTGTAACACACACTCAACCAAGAAACATGAGTCTCGGATTCTAGTGAGTCCCCACTACTTACCTGGAAGACCTCTGATAAACCACTTAAATTTTCTGGGCCTCATCGTAAAAACAAAGGGTTAAGGTTAAGTGAGGGAGATTTTAAATACATGCATATCCAAAAATATGCATGTCAAATATATGTCAGGTCAAATATAACCAATCATCTGTTAGGGTCTCATCCTGAATAAATAAAAGGTAACATGAACAGACCCAAATAACTGTATAAATTTATTCTATGAAAACATAGCCCTGCATAACAATGGGGAAAAGACAATATTTAAGATGCTATGTTTGGGTGATTAATACTTTCTTAAAAATAACTTAATTGCATCGCTAGCTTACTTATTAGGCCAAAATAATTTCCTGATGGCCCACAAGTGTAAATTTTTAAAAAGCATAAAATCCTCAAAGAAAATATTGAAAATATCTTTATCATATCTGTGTAGGGAAATCTTTTCTAGGTGTGCCACAAAACTTCATAGAAGGAGATATTGATACATTTGATCATAATAATTTAGAAATGCCTGAATAAAACCATAGACAAAGTCAGAAGATAAATAGAAAACCAAGATAAATATGGGCAATACTTATCATGTGGGGTTAACACATCACATAGGGTTTCTTTAATATGTAAAGATGGTGACAATTCAATTAGTAAAAAATGAGTATGTTATTTTTTAAGTAGTTAATCAAAAAGATACAGTACACAGAAAAAATATACAAACGGGCATTTGCAAAATATGATACACACCCAATCTCTCTCAAATTCAGACAAAGCATTTGGAGTTAAGGATAGAATCACTGTCATGAGTCTTTTTGTTTTTAAAGAAATTTCATTAATTGACTCCATGTTGAAACCAATGAATTAGATATTGCCTAAAATCCACTGACCTCCGAAGTTATGTGTGTTAGTCTTGCGTGTGACCCAACCTATTTTACTCTGCCATTTTCCCTCCCGGACCAGGAAGCATCCAACACTGCAGCAATCATAAAAACAGCCCTCTTCGTTTCTTAACCAAGAGGCGGTTGTGGCTGGAGGGTAAACAGTCACGTCCTGGGATTGAGACTCGTTCAAATTCATGCTTTCCAAATTGGTGGCCTCGATTACATTTTCAAGAGTGTTTGTTTTTTGGGTTTTTGGGGTTTTGGTTTTTTTTTTGGATTTCCCTCTCACATGTACTTCAGCTTTTTACTGTGAATGACTATTTCCACTTCTGTTTTCCTCCTACTCAGACTGTGGCTTCTTCGTTTTTATGAGATGACCTTATCTCCTTAACTCACAAAGGAAATAGAGTCATTCTTCCTGGCCAGCATTCTATCCCCAAATGCAAATATCCAAGCATCCTTAGGCCGTTTTTCTCTTTCATTTTGGTGGCAGAGGGAGATGTATGTTTTTTGTACAAAGGACGCACCTCTGTCTATGCCCTAAATCTCATAACCTCTTTCTATCTCAGGATTCTGCATTATTTTTTCTCTCCTCTTCATTATGTGGTCAATCTTTTCCACTGTCTTCTTCTCTAATCCAGTGGTTCTCAACAGGGAATAATTTTGCCTCCCTCCTGAGGGATTGGGCAATGTCTGGAGACATGTTTGATCGTCACAACGGGGTCTAGTGGCATCCACCACATACAGGCCAAGGATGTTGTGAAACCTCCTGTGATGCACAAGACACTCCCTGCCCTACCCCTCAAGACACGTGCACCCAATACACTGGTATCTTGTCCAAGACGGCATCAAAACTGACAGATCCTGGAGCCTCTACACGTGTTTGATCTTCCTTCCTCCCTCCCTCCCTCCCACTCTCTCTCCCTCACCCTCTCCCTCTCTTCCTTTCATCCTTCCTTCCTTCCTTCCTTCCTGTCCCTCCCTCAGCTCCTACTTTTCTTCCTTCTCTCCTTCCCTCCCTCCCTTCCTCTTCTCTTCTCTCTCTCTCTCTCTCTCTCTCTCACACACACACACACACACACTTTAAACACTTCTCCTTGACCCTTCATCTCCCTCTAACTATTCTTATCTTTCTCTTCCTTTTTTCTTGGCAAAACATTTTTTTTTTAAAAATGACCAAAACCTATTGTTATCACTTGCTTATATCTCTGCCACTTAAGGCAATCTGGCTTTACTGCATTCATTCTAGCAAAGGTCACTGACGACTCCACGTTGCCAAATCCTAAAACAAGTCTCAACCTTATCTCAGAATATTTCTCTGAGGCACTTAGGCTTTGTTCTTTTTTCTTTTTTTGACAACTTCCTCTTTAAAGCTCTCTTATTATTCTATGTGTTGTCATACCTTATGTCCCCAGGTCTTGGTATGAGAACATTTTCATTCTCCTTTGAACGATTCTACATCTTATTTTTGACATAAGGATATTTCTTCCTCTTCTGTCTCTTATAGTCTTCTCTTCTAAGGCGATATTTTCTATTTCAAGCATACTGTACTACCACCTAAAAGCTGATGGACATAAATATGTAACTATAAACAAAACATTTCTATGGAATTCAGGTCAAATATAACCAGTCATCTGTTAGGGTCTCATCCTGTATATCCCAAGGCATTTCAAATTTTATATATGGAAAAATATATAAAACATAAATATTTTTATATCCATATATATATTTTTATAGTTACAAAAATGTTCATTTTTCTGTATATTCGATGTCATTACAAACAGCACCATTCAACCAATTTTCCAAGCCATACACCTGGGAGTATCCATGACTCTTCACTTACTATCACTCCTTACAATCCAATCAGTAACAAGTATCGTTAAATTTACATCAATGGAGCACCTTGGTGGCTCAGTCAATTGGGCCTCCAATCTTGGCTCAGGTCATGATCTTGTGGTTCATGGGTTCGAGCCCCATGTTGAGCTCTGTGCTAATAGCTCAGGGCCTGGAGCCTGTTTCAGATTCTGTATACCCCTCTCTCTCTGCCCCTTCCCAATTCGCGCTCTGTCTCTGTCTCTCTCAAAACTGAATAAACATTTAAAAAAATTTGTTTTTATTTACATCATTAATAACTCAAATGTGTGCTCTCCAAATATGTCACTGTCAGTGCCTTGGTTTAGGCCCTGATCATTTCTCACTTGGGTAACTGTAATAGCTACTACTAATTGATTTCCCTACTTCTAGACTGTCTACCCTGCTCCAAGGGTCAGGTTTTAAGTGCTTGTTCTATCATGGCCTCTCCTAAAACCTTCTCATAGCTCTTCGTTGCCTGAATCAGACTCCTGAGTCATTTTACAAAGGACATAACGTTTTACTAATCTGAGCCTTGCCAACTTCTTAACCCTTGTGTCTTTCAACTCTGCTCCTTCTGTTTTGTGTTCCAACAATACCAACTGCTTGCACTCTCCCACACTTGTCAAATTGTTTCCTGTCTCCTTGCCTTTGAAACTTTTATTCTTGGTGCTAGAATCAACTGGCATGTTCCATCCCAAAAACTTCTATTCTGCTTTCAAGACTCGGCTGTCCTTCTAGAAAACATTCTTTCACATTCTTTGAAAATGAATTGCTCTCTCTCCTCCTTATTGCCGTTTTGCTTTGTATCTGCTTTAAGTGTTACCTTTGTTATGGTGTATTACAATTTTAAAATACACATTTCTGGGGTGCCTGGGTGGCTCGGTTGATTAAGGGTCCGACTTCAGCTGAGGTCATGATTTCACGGTTCATGGGTTCGAGCCCCACATCGAGCCCGCATCGGTTCATGGGTTCGAGCTGTGCTGACAGCTCGGAGCCTGGAGCCTGCTTCGGGTTCTGTGTCTCCCTCTCTCTGCCCCTCCCTTACTCGTGATCTCTCTCTGTCTATCCAAAATAAATAAATGTTTTAAAAAATGAGTAAAAGTAAAAATAAAATATACGTTTGCTTCTACTAAATCGTAGCTTGTTTAGGAAGGATCTGTGTCACAGTTGTCAATGACGTAACACTAGAGCTTAGAAGAGTACTGAGGACTAGGCCTTCAATGGATGTTTGCTGAAGGAGGAAAGAAAAGTGGTAAGGACTATAATTTGATTAACAAACTACAACACACAGCATATAAATAGTTTAACCTCAGCGTCAGAAGCATTTATGGAGTACCTCCATGCCCGTGGGGGTACATTAAGCACCATACAAGGCTTTCTAATGTAACTGGTGATGCGTGTTTTAGGCAAATATAAAATCAATAACTACTACTTGATATTGCTGAGTGTGATGCAATTCGATCACCAAGGTAGCACATGCCAGGAATTCCCACAGCCGTGACATTTCCCTTTCTCTGGGGTCTCGGTGGACCTTTCCTTTCTTCGGTTAATTTTGGCTCTTTAAAAACAAGAACCAAATGTCTTCAAGCTTGTTCCAAGGACGCTTGTCCTAAGGGATGTCCTCATATAGAAGGGTCTCGTGGTCAGTCCCATGTGTGCCACATACATGTCCTATCTTTCTGTTGGAGATGGAGAATATACATTAGCATAGTAAAAGCTCTGAGAATGTTTTGTAGTGAGAAAATCTGCTCTATTTGTTGAATATAATATTTCACGAACTCATCTAATCATGGAGCCTTTTTCATGCCTCATCTACAACAGCTCGTGTAACTGGTGTTCTCTGCAACGAGCTTTGGGGAACACTGGGTGGACAGGTGGTTTAAGAAGCACCCAAAGTTCACCCCATTCTCCAGCCACTGTTCCTCCCCCGCTCCATGGGCTCAGGTAGGCACTGGGCTGGGAGTGATGGCTGGGGATGTACATATAATAATTCCCAGAATCCCAAATAAATTCCATATTTATTCAGAGTCACTTAGCCCAAATTTGCTTAATCACCGTGGAAATTATTCCACACTTTAAAACAAAAAGTTTGGGGGGCCTGGGTGGCTCAGTGAGTTGAACGTCCAGCTCTTGATTTTGGTTCTTCTCATGATCCCAGGGTCATGGAATCAAGCCCTGCATTGGACCCTGTGCTGAGCGTGAAGCCTGCTGGAGATTCCCTCTCTTTCTATCCTCTGTCCCTCACCCGCTCATGCGTGCACGCTTGCTCTCTCTCTCTCTTTCTCAAAAAAGTTTGATATTCCTTTTTCATAATATATCATAGAAGGAAAATAACACCATTATCTTGCTAGGAGAAGTAGTAGGCAAAGAGAGGTGCCTTAAAGTCACTTGAAAGGGTTTTCATCCAAATCAATTATCTGGAAATAAAGTGAATAAGAAGCTAAGGAGCCTGTCTCTTAATTAGGTAGTAGGACAGCAGGCTTTTCTGTCTCCTGGGGAACGTGTACCATATAGGTACAACAAATTCGTGTGCTGAAAGGAATTTAGATAGCTGTTAACTCAGCCACTTAATTTCACCAGCGAGGATGCTGAAGCCCAGAGAAGATAAATAACTTATCAAATATTATTTGTATATGCAGAGGGGTGGAAAACACAGGGCTCGTGATGTTCATTTCAGTGACTTTCCTGCATTTCACTTCCTGCTAATGAATTTAAGTCGAGGAAAGGAGTCCAGGATTGGAATCAAATGAAATGTACATGGAGAGTTTCACGCTGCTTATAAAATGTTGTCATGTTCATTATCGCATTTGACAGCCCCGTCTACACTGCAAGATGGGTCGGGCTGTCCTTGTCTCCTTCTACAAGGAACTACAACCTTAGCGCTAAGTGAGACATTTCCTGTTCCTGGGAGAGGATGCCACCTTAAAATCCAGAGGAGCTTAGTTGTGCTTTCCAGGGATAGAGCCAGGAATAATTTTTGTAGACCAAAGATGGGGTAGATGCTCTTCGGTCGAAAGTGTGGTTCAGAGAAAATTGTGGCAAACCGGAGGCCCGTTAGCCCCTTTTCTGCGATTGCACAGTACAGGCAGACTTTCCAAAAGTCCCATGGCTAAAAATACACACTTGCAGAAACCCAAAGTGTTTAGTTTGAAGCGACTCTAAAGTAAAAACAAGTGGTCTAGGACACACAGAATGCCTCCAAAGCCACCCTCTGCAAGACAAGGAAAACACGATCGGCCCTGAAATGCAGCCATTCTCTAAACAGCTCTCACCAACTGGAACAGAGGCCTCGCTACATGCACACAATTAGAGCTTCACGGAAGATTAGAAGACACTCTACTGCAAACAGCACTCCCAGACCCCGAAACCAGGCCACTACTATGTAAACATTTTGCACCACTTTGTAAACAGATAAAAATATCAAGTCAGTTTGGTGTAAACAGACCGACAGCAGGAGAAGCCAGCATCCCTCCCGGATGGATCCTTCCCTGGGCTCTGTGGACAAGCAGAGATACAGTATTAACGGATTTGGAACTGCTTTGGGCTGTTCTCATTTAAGTGACTACTTTTCTGAAACCTGGCCCGTTGGTTGAGAAGCTGGTGGCAGGGTGAGAATACATTCGGGGTGGCCCCCAGCAAGCTGCACACAGTCGTCCGGAACTTGCAGTTCTGCCTCTCCGAAACTGGGAGCCCCTCACATTGTAATTTACAACAGGAGCCAAACAGTGTGGACATGAAAACCACAGATGACCGAGCTCTCAGGCAAGCAGTGAGGACAATGAGACAGGAAAATGAGGGAAAGCACAGCCCGGACATGAGCTAAGCCCATACGCTGGGGTCAGGACACGTGACTTACGGAGGCGCTACTCTGTTTTGGCGAAGTATTTCCCTCCCTTCTAATGTACCGCAAATCCTACCCACCCCGCCTTTCTGCCTTTACACTTACCAGAGGCAGAGAGGAAAGTAATAATGCACAGAGAAGGGTTGACCCCCTCCAACCTGTATGGCATTGAAAGGAATGGTTGGATTGGAGTCACCTTCCTGTTTAGTGTCTTTGAAGATCTTTTTCATTTACACCCGTGATTAAATATTTATGGAGTTCCTTTGATTGCCTGTCCCCCTACTAAGTATGTAAACGGTGAAACAGATAAAACGGTTTCTGCTCTCAAGGAGAGCACTTTATATATTTTTAACTTGGGGAACATTTAAAAATATATGCCCATTTAGAACCCCTTCATCCTGTGATGACAGGCACTAGAAGAAAGGGAGATCAAAGACATATTAAATATCATACAGCACTCACACTCACCCATCAGTATGTGACTCGGGTGATAAACTGTGAGTTTTCCAGAATTACGGACCTGACCCTCTTGTGTCCGAGTTCTCTTGGCCTCGCATTCAGCTACAGCTGTAGTGACAAACTCCATGGGAGCCTCCGCCATCTTTGCTCAGGTGGGGCTGGGCAACGCCTCACCTCAGGCACCTGCTACTCTCTCTGGCTTCCATCCCAGGGTCTTCTCAGACCATGTGGCCTGGGAAACCCACAGAATCGTTGATGACCAGCAGGACAATCCTTAAAGAACGGAGGAGGGAGACTGACAGAGAAGTGCATTTTTTTTCATCCTTCAGACAGACAGCTCTGAGATGCGTGCCACAAAGTTTCTCAGAAAGTCATGGTGTAATCATGTGTCTGCGTCACATGCGGTGATGACCAACTCAACAACACATCCTGTACTGATATTCCCTCCTTCCCGGTTTCACTCCATCTGTCCCTCACTTCTGCTCCTTGGGAGCACTCTCTCTGTCAAAGGTTGATCTCAGGTCTACTTTGGGCGACAGCCAGATTACAACAATGTGAGGGCTTTCTCATCACTTAGCTGTTTAATGGTGTTCATCGCAACTGAAATTGTATGCTTTCCTCAGTGATCCTTCCCCTGGACACATAATTTTAGGAATCTAGAGAAGATGTCATTCAAAGATTATTTACACAAAGTTTTATTTGTGTATTTATTTGTGTATTTATTTTATTTGTGTGATTATTTCACAAAGTGATTATTTCACAAAGTTTCTCCTTTAATTGACACCTTCATTATTTACACAGAGCTAGATCTAAGCATTGATCAAAGAAAAACAGGAGAAAGAAAGAGAGAGAGAGAGAGAGAGAGAGAGAGAGAGAGAGAGAGAAGGAAGAAAGGAAAGAGGGAAGAAAAGGAAGGAAGAAAGGAAGGGTCAAAACAGATTTGTTAACTCTTTTAAGGAATCTGAGAACCCATGGCATTTTGGGGAAGTCATTTCTTGGGATTACATTTTGGCAACAACAAAGAACTCTACAATGTTATTTAAAAATATGCTTCATTTGTTTTCATTTACCTTTCTGCTTCCTCATTTTCCAGTTTCTACCACTCTTCTTTCTGTCAGCTGTGTGGTGAGAAACAAGGCAGAGAATCAGGGCTGGAACAGAGGGAAAGGATTGGAGACAGAGTCCGTCTGAAGGTTGGTCCATGTATGCACTGGGGGGCAGGGATCATGTCAGACACACACGCTAGAGCTAAAACAAAACTTCCTTTTGTGTGTTTTTAGAAAACTCATAAATGGAACATACTACATATGTTCCTGCAAATTCGATTTCCCACTTGTTATTCGTGGAAACGATCTATCTCCTCTGTTCTCTTACAGAGCAGCATAAATATTCCTTAGTATAATGATGCTACATTTTACTTAGTCATTTTTCCTGCTGAAGGATAGTTCAGCCTCTTTGGATACGCATCAAACTGACAGTTATTTCTGGGAAGGGACTAGGATTGTCCTGGTAATCAAAGGAAGATTAACCTGTGTCTATAAAATTTTAAAGTCTTACAAGCAGAACTTATTCATTACTTGAGAAGCTTTCAAGTAATAATTTTTTAAAACTCTCATGGAGTTTACATGAAAAGGCAGGTGAACAGATGATACAGGAAAATGTCTTCCCTATTTTCACAATCTCCACAGATCCCTTGCTGTGCTTTGGGACAACCCTTCCCTTTCTGTACTTCCCTTTAGTCCCAACATTTGCATCTTGTTTTTGGTGTTAATCATAATCTAATTATGTCTATACAAGGATAACCACGCAGAACACCATTGCCTCCACCTTATCTGCTCACTTACCTGCCATCTCTAGTCCCATATCTGCCCCTACCGTAGTCTGCGAACCACATGCCCCACGTGCCCTCTTCAGTTGGCTTCCTGTTCAGTTCTACCCTTTGAAAGCATGGTCAAGAGATCAGAAAGCAGGAGGAAGAGACGGGTTTCTATTTGTGGTTCCCACAACACTGGACATCGCTGGCATCAGTGGTTGGCTGTTGCCATCGGGGCAGAGGGGACGGGCTGGCGTCAGCAGCCTCAGCCGGTGTCCGCAGCTCTGGAAGTGCAGAATCTCTCGAAAGAGCTTCAGGTGCAAGTTCAGGAGCTCTGACCTGGGAACGTGAGCAGATTCCTGATCTCTGCATCTCACTCCTTCCTTGGCATTCCCTTGGCACCCCCTTCCTTCTCTCTTTTCCTCCTCCAGTCCTTACCAGTCCTTTGTATCCAGCCCCCTCTACTTGAAATACTTAGCATGGTTTTGTTTTCCTCACTGGACACTGCCTGACACACTACTGTTAGCCCTACCAACCTCCAATAGAGTTTTTGGTATAGAGGTATTTACCTAAACTATGCTAACTTCTCGTTGAGACTGGACTTTAAGCCTTGACGTCGGCAAAGAGCAATACCTTTTGAATTCACTCAGCACATGCTATAATACATGAGATTGATTGGAGCTTAGAAAGTAATAATGGGTGCCCCAAAGCAGAGAATCCTATTTTATAAGTGTAAAGAGGGAGCATGTCAGTAAAACACAAAAACATCAGGATGTCAGAGAGAAGTCTTTGTCCATCAACCAGATGTTTTACGCCCTTGATGCAAAGCGTCTAAGGGTTTGGAAACACCTAGATGATTGGCTAAGACTTCCCAGGTTGCTTGACATTATGTGTCCACAGCTTTGGAAAGATCTCTGAGACTTGCAACAGTTTTAAGAGTTGTGTTTTTAGCAGATGGGAGCAAAGTGCCGAAAATACAGCATCATATTCTCACCATGTGGATCTCCATGGCAATCAGCCTATTGTGATGCTTTTAGGAAGGACAATGACGAGCCCTCTGTGGTTTCGGAGATAAGAGGTCAGCAGCCCATACTGTCAGAATCACACAGCACCAATGGAAGGCACATAAAGAATGATCAGAATACATATATTAATATGCCACAGCTAATATTTCTGCATGGTTTGTTTTCTCAGCAGTATTTTGCTACCTAGGGACCCAAAATAATGTGCTTTGCCTTACAAGTGAGACATGATTGATGCTTTACTGGGAGAGACTTTTCATAATGCAACAGATGTCTCCTGACAAGAAAGTTATTGGTAGAAGCAAACTGTGTTATTACAATAATGTTAAGGTTCAGACTTAAGCAAAAGATCCTAAGAGAATGTTGCGGAGGGCGGTGGGAGAGAGAGAAAGCAAATACGAGCAAGAGAGAGAGATACAGTTTGGTCTGAGTCAACATCCTTAGCCCACCATATTGACGTACTCTGTGATCTATGCAGGCAGCACAGAGCTCTCAGGAGGCTAACATATGCAAGCTTTAAAAAGGCCAATCTCCGCACACATTCATCTGTCAATATCTTAGCAGCAAGCACTTCTCTTTATTCCAGAATCTCTTAACTTGAGCATAGCAAAATGGTTTTTACTTGCAAATTAAAGGTGATATTTCTCCCATCCCATCATGGCAGATTCATAGAATCCCGCTAGGTACAGAATATTGAATCACTTAGAATTTTATTCTTGCTCTAATTTAACTGCAATATTTTTTTTCATCATTATCAATTTGTACAGAACGTAAGTCTAGGAGAATTAAGAGGACAGGTTTTAAAACTAACAGGCTTTCTGGGTAGAGGTGGAGCAGGAAACAAGAGCTATATGCCTCCATAAGAAATGGAAGCTCTACCCTTAAAACAAAATAAGAAAAAAATCCAAGAGCTTAGAGTTTAGTGTGTAAGCTGAATAACAGATCCAAATGGCATGAATTTACTTCAGAAACTTGATTACGTAGTTTCATGAAAATCTGCTTTTACTCAGTTGAGTAAAATACCAGATACAATTATGAAGATCTTTAATATATAGCGATCATCCTATTCAAGCATGTTACCATATAGGTGTATGGTTCCAGGAGGAAAGATAGTGGTGTTTTCTACCCTATGGAAAGTCATCCATTGCTTGGTCTGTGATCTGCTCTCAGGATACTTTTCAACAAGCTAACATTGTTTGCCTCTCTCTGTCTCTTTCTCTCTCTCTCTCTCCTCTCTCTCTCTCTCTCTCTTAGATTCATGGCCTAATTATGTCCACAAGTCATCTGTCCAGGTTGACTGTTACACGCTACTGTTCTTAGTTTCTGCCACCATTCAATGTAGTCGGGGTTATATTTTAGGGAAACTTGATCACATTTCTCCTCCATACCCTGCTTGTAATCATTCCATTTCTCATCACACTGCAGTGCTTTAGAATTACCTGACCCCCTTCCTCTTCTGCAGATGTCCTGTCAGGCCAAGGCCAAGCAGCACATGACGAGGATGCCTTCAGTGACGCATGAATGGTCTTGTCTTGCTGTGCAATACCAGTTCATAATCGTATGTGCCAAGCCAAATAAACCACTCCCAGAAATGCTTTCTTTAGGATTTTGTCAATCAAAACTCTGCAGTCACTTAACAGATTAAACATGTTCGGGATTGGTAGGCCTTCAGTTGTCTGGGTAATCGATGCCAATATCTCAAGCACCCACGAAAGCATTTGGAATCAATGACATGTCTTTCGACTTCTTAGTTGATTAAAACAGGATTTTAACACACTCTGATGATGAATTTGGGTCTGGTGTCTCTGGTGACAGAAACCAGTCTCAGTGTTGGCTTCTCTAGTTAATAAATAAGCTTTTAAAACTGTATTATCTTCTTGAACACAGACTATTAATATGTAACAGATTATGGTAATCTCTCAAGGACTTTGATGATAGTCCTAGCATATTGAATGTTAAGTATTTTCTTCCAGAGGAATGTAAACATGTTATACACTGAAGTATGGAGAGGACGAAAAACAGATTGTGGGGTTTCCTCCAGGTATCTTTCTGTGAACGTGAGGTTGGAAGTTGCTTGAGAATGTAAAAACGACAACAATAACAGCAAAAACCTTGTATCTTTACAACTTGGAAGAGTTAACAGAATGTGCTGAATTAATCAGGTCCCACAGCCAAATACTGCTGTTGTAGCTCACGTGACATCTTAGGGTGTAATGGTAACCCTCGTTATAATGAACAAAAAATTCAGGAGGGCAAAAAACATAAAAACATGCACAGGGATTTCTCTGAACCCTTGCTACCAGGATGGATGTTAAATTGTGCAAAAGACAAAGAATCTCGACGTGGGTGGATTTATACTTTACAAATTGTACTTCCAGCCAAGAGGGAACTCTTCTCATGAGAAATGTGGACAGCGTCCTCTTTGCCGCAGGGAGGCAAGCAGACGGACAGGGCTGAGAAGGAAGCTCGCCGAGGCAGAGTCCTTGGAACACAGCCATTCCCATGATAACGCTCTCCATTTGGCAACCAGCACTCTCCAGAGCACTTTAAATTTGTATAAAATGTTATTAATAAATGTTTAATATTTGAGGCAAGCTGAGCAATTGCATCAACAGAGATGGAGAGCCTGAAAATAGTTATAAGGGCGCTGGATGCAAAGAGATTAATGTATTGGCTGTAGAGGACAGACAAGAATCCGAATGGAAGAGGCCAGAAGGCCAGGGCCATCTCTCAATCATGATGACAAACTTATTACCGCGAGGTCCCAGTGAAGAGGAAATGGAGACCCTATCAGAATTACATGGTGTAGCCTTTTGGTTCTCTTTCTAGAGTGTAAGGATAGACCTCCTCAGAGAACCTTTTTACGTATTTTTCTGTAGTCCTTTGCATCAGGAACCTGGAAATGCCTGCTCAGATAGATCTGCATGTCCCTGAGTACCCTTTATGTCCTTGAGAGGATCTTTTGTAACCAGGACGGATTTTAATTTGGTTTTAAAAACTAATATTTGATTTACTAAAATCAAATTAAAAATTTAAAGTTTCTGAAATCCTTGAAGTTCAGCTAGTAAATCATTTTATTGTAGTCAGTAATCTGGTAAATTTTAGAAGCATCAACAGAGGCATTTTAGTAACAACGTTTAATTGCATCTATCAGTTTGTGTACTTGATTTTCTTTTGAAATACTTCAAATGCCTCATAAACAAGACCTTTTAAGTACTTAAGCATCCTCATAAATCTAATAAATTTGACTTACAAATACAGTGAGCACCAAGTCATTCTAAATTTTTAACACTGTTCAAGAACAATAGAAATTTCTCATACTTTCTAACTTAAAGTCACGAGGCTAAGTCAATTCTCCTATTATAAATTGAAACATAAGTCAAATCTCCTACATTCTCTAAAATGCCAAATTCTGTTACTATAATACTTAAATGTCACATAAACCGAGGTAATTTCCAAACTTACCACAAAATTATGAATATTTTGCACTTATCTTACAATTTCTATACTACCATCAGGCTGGAATTTAACTATATGCCCAATGTACTACTTAGGGAATAAACAGAGTTGATATTCAATTAGAATACACTGATGCAGAAGAAATTGTTATTTATAACCGGTCTCTATTCCTACTGTATTAGCATCCATTCTGATTAGGTGGTTCCCGAGGTTTGGTAAACTAGGTCTCCAGACCTAATGCCTCTGTTGCGGCATTTGCCAATTTCTGTGGTATAAACACTCACCAATGGGTGATTTCAAAGTACCAAAGACTTAACAACTGGATGATCAAATTCCTGAATATTTAATAATTGGCTCTCGAGAGCCAGTTTAAGGAGACCAGCAGAATACTGGTTGTTTTCGATGCTGTATTAGTTTTTAAATACTTTGATTCTCACTTGTGGGCAGAAGTTCAGTTGTATGACAAATACTTCAAGACACAGTTCAGATATTTATGTATATAATTCCCATTATATGCAAAGGAATGCATTCCTCTGTCTGCACACTGCTCTTGGAATATATTTCAACAAGCTAACATTGGTTGTCTATCTCTTAGATTCATGGTCTAAATATGGTCATAAGTCATCTGTCCCTGATTTCTTTATTCAACTATATATATTGTGTGATAATTACTGGTGGGAACATAAAAAAATGCTACAGCCTCTTTGGAAACGGTTTCCCAGTTCCTCAGGAAACTACACCAAATACAGCTAAGGGTTATGTGTACTTGAACACAAAAGGGCCAGGAGTGACATCCTGTAGTGCTGCTTCTCAATCACAGCCGCAAAGATCCCTCCACTATCCGTGATTATCACGATCAGGATCTTGGCTCCCAAGTGTGCAAAACCAGATAAGAACCATCGTTTAGTAATTGCTAGCTTCAAGCTTATATTGTCCTCTGTAGACCACAGTCAAGGTCATTTTTTTTTTACAGTAAGGACAAAATGTGTTAATTGACAAAAATCAAAATTAGCCATTGCTATTTAATATGCTCAAGGGGTGCCTTCCTATGTTATCCTTGTTGCCAAAGGTATGGAAAGATCACTTTGATAATTATCTCTGGTTTCATCAACAATGATTCTTCTAGCTCATTAGTGTCTCGAGTTATAAATGAAAAGCATCTGGGTTACTGATCATCCCCTCATTCTTTCTTGTTAGGATTATCCAGTTACTGGACAGCCACTTATAGTCTGGGCACCATTAATAACATGTTTGACCTAGTTATTGTCCTAACTTCTTTAGACCCTTTCCTCAAAATGGAAGAAATAAAATATGGCACAGGGTGATAGCAAGTGCTAAGCTAAAATATAAAATATAAAATACTTAGCACATGGTAGATTCCCTAAAATGTAGGCAATTATTATTTTTCAAATGACAATTTGAATGTTCTGAGAGAAATCTCTGCCGAATATGGTGATTTATCACTGAAGAAAAATAACACTCTTTGTTTAGGAAAAAACAACAACAACCCACCATGTCCAGAATTTTTCTTAGTATGTCTAATGATCCATCATATATAAGTAAACAATCATATTTGTATTAAATGTGGCAATAGCTTCCTCTTTATTTCAATTCCTGCCTTTTTTCCTGGTGTCCCATATTATGGGATTCGTCTCTTCTGTGTTGAGTGGGGTTTTCCCGGTTTTCCTCCAGGGATCTTGGTTTGATAAAAGTGGAAGATGATTAGGACATCACCTTTCTTATCTCTTTCTCATTTGAAGTAACTCTTGGGCCCCAACCAGGGGTCTGAGGACCTGTAGCACTACAGGATGTCACTCCTGGCCCTTTTGTGTTCAAGTACACACAAGTACACATAACCCTCAGTCGTATTTGGCACACCATGAGCAGAGGGCTTGTGCCTTATGACTCACTTTGCAAGTAACAGCATTTCTGAGAATTTCCATATCGATGGAATATTCTCTTGTGGGTTTCTACATTGAAAACAGTCCCTGTTCTTCATGCATGGCATATGCCAGTGTCAACCAAGGTAGCCTCATTAGTAAAACAAATTATTTGATTCTCCACAAAGATCTAGACATCGGGTACAGAAAATGCAAGAACGATCTGAAAATTAGCATGTGTGAGAGAGTATCTATTATCTGTCTGCCTACTATTTTTTAATCTCTCTATAGACATATCCCCACATGTAAAATACCTTCTTACAACTGCAAACACAAGCAGGTGTGTGTTTGTATGTATTTGATGCCTGATTTATACACAGAGGCAAAATTCAGGAGAAACAGAAATTTTTAAAGAAAATTAAGGGCTATATTGTATTATTCAAGGGACTGGAATTCAGACATTTTCTTTCTCTGAAATACGTGGTGTTTTCGCTTTTATCCATTGATTCCACGTGGCTATCCTTTCCTAGATAGCCAAAGAGTGAAAATACCAAACTGGTTTCAACCAAAGCAGATTGAACAAATACCCACGAACCATACATTTCTAACTCAAGAACTACAAAACTGCTAAATCAAACTACTAAGTCAAGAACTACAAATTTCCTTTTAATCGGCAATAGAATTTGACTCAAATTCCTGCATTTGAAACAAATTAAAAAACTCATATCCCCCAGAATTGCCTGATCTGCCAATGTCAGACCTATGACCTAGTCAGCCAAAGAAAGGGTCATCTTGGTAGGAAGTGGAGTCCTGGTGGCTGTCAGTCCCACAGTTGCAGGAGAAAGAGGCACGGGGACCTCATGCCATTCTTCCGGAGTTCGTGGGTCAGCAGTGTCTGCAAGTCATCAGACAGAAACACAGAGTTAAAGGAGTCATTGAATTCACAATCTCAAAATGACAGCAAATTATGGATGAAAAATCAAATGCTCTAATCATGTATGCCATGGCTTTCTAATTTCATAGCTTGTAAGTATCAGAAGAGAAACAAATAAATGTCTAAGATAATGGCTACATACACTGACAGACAAGAAAACATCGGTAGAGCTTCCAACACTGAGTAAATTCCATATTGTAACCTAGATGTTCCTGGTATGCTAAAGTCGGCATTATCTGCAAAAGAGAAAATTATAGCTGAAAAAAGAAATTCATGTACCTAAAGGCATATTGGTACAGCATCAGTAAGGCAGAACTAACCTTGAACTTGAAGTCAGGGTGTGATCTTCTGGAGAGTGACTACGATTCTGAGAAAAATAAGAAAACTAGTGTATGTGGAGCACATTCTCCAAGCCCTGAGCAGGATGTTATATATATTGTTATGCTATTTAATCATCTTAAAACCTCTGTGAGTTACATAAATTACTGCTATTTTATAGCTGAAAAGAAGTTCCACATGGTTATTGGCTGTGTTGGAAGAGAATCAAAGAACAGATTTCTCAACCTGTTTAAGTCATTTTTTTTGGTAGGCAGAAAAGATTTTCATCTGGGCCCTACCACATGACATGTTTAGTATTGTCATTTTAAGATAATTTCTAGTACCTTGATGCCCATCTTGCACACATATTTGCTAAAAGCTTAAAATCAAATGCACTTCGCTTTTTATGTTGAAGTTAACACATAACTTGGGAATCCCTACGTCTCTTGGATAATGGTATGAAAACCATCGTTTTAGTTTTCTGAGTCAGCGATTCTGTGTATTAGCAGAAAAATAATAAATGGAATGTTTTCAAATAAGAAATATAAAGAGCACTTAGCCTATATACAAGAAAAGCTACTGTTAATTAATAATTTATAATATCAATAGTTTATATATGATTATGTTGAATACCTTAGCAAATGAGAATAAGCATCCGGGTGGGAAACCAGTTTTCCTTACTCTCAGATCCCTTATTCTGACCTAAGAGTAAGGGGAAATCAAATCTCAGTTATATAATAAATCCTTTAAGATATGATGCCCTGGTCACATTATCAGAAAGAATAATGTCTTATATGAGCCAACTTATTTTCTAAAGGCCTTCTATGACTCACAGTTTGTATATGAGTCACAGATGTCACATTTCAATCAGTTGATTGCACAGAGATTAAGAGAGACAGAGTTTATACAATGATGTATGTCAGTTATTTCTCAATAAAACTGGAAAAAATTATTATTTATTTGTTGTTTACTTTTTATTTTTCGAAGTGGGGGCAGAGGGTGAGGGAGAATGAGAATCTTAACCAGGCTCCATGACCTGTGCAAAGCTTAGTGCAGGGCTCCATTTCAAGACCATGAGATCATGACCCGAGCCGAAATCAAGAGTCATACTTTAACCAACGGAGCCATCCAGGCGCCCCATGGAGAACATATTTTAAAGAGACAAAGTTAAGGTAAATGAGGGGCAGTGAACATCAAAACTCTCACCCATCGGCTTGAAGGGGCAAAGAAAGGAAGTGATTACCAGATGCCTGTCAAGAGCTGTGCCTTAGGGGGAGAAACGCAGCTGTGGCCAACCCATGACTTGGCCTAGAGGGAGAATAAATACCGCTACTTTTCCCTTACCTTTGTATTTCTTGTTGTCCTTCCTATTGGCCATGCCACCTGGAAGGCAGAGGAAAGAATGACTGATGTGATCAGTAGAGATCGATTTCTCAGGGTCCAGGGCAGTGTGCTGAAGGGTGGAGAGCACACTGAGTATCCAAACAAATGCTTTTCTAAGAGTAACTGACTTGTTCATTCTTTGATTCTTTCAATGCATGCACATTTGTGAGCATCAATTACATTTGAGATGTAGTATTTTACGTAAACTTTGATATAGGAAGAAGAAGGAGAAGGAAATGCATAAGAAATGGCATGTTCCCAAGGAGTTTAGAGGATAATAAGAAAGGTATATGAAGAATGCAGGGCAGAGAATGATAGAGTATGGAGTTGTTACAGGAACTGCACGTAAAGGAGGAAGGATTGAAGCAATTAGAAAGGGTTTCGTGGAAGGCACAGCATTTGAAATTGGTCCTGCACGATGGGCAAAATGTAGACAGAAACAGGTGATGGAGAGATATCCCACATGGAGGAAAATAGTAGGAACGAGGAGGGAGCAGGAGGTAAGCCATGCCCAGGGAAGTCTAATTGGAACTGAGCGCTCCTTTAATGAAGTCATGAGCAATAAAATCAGAAACAAAATCAGACAAAACCAGAATACCAGCCCAGTCCCAAACACATCCATATGCTCACGTGCACACACCCACACGCTTACTAAAAACAAGGCTCTGTTAGTGCAAAACTTCAGCCAGTCATTTCCGCACAAAATGCAAATGCGGTGAAAGTGAATTATATAATCTTATATTAGCGTTTCCTCTGATGGAAGACAAAATCCACTATGCACCCTGAGCATGCCTTCCTTTATTCTAACTTTATTCTAGCAGGGTTTCCAGGGCACGATCGCAATTGGGATAACAGCACCATCTAGTGTGTTCCGGTCTTACGTTAAGCTCAAGGACTTCTGATCTGTTTCTAATGTTATTCGACAGAATCATTACAAAAGGACCAAAACAAGAACTGAAAAAGCCCTCCCGTCCATTGTTGGCTTTAAAACGTGCAGTTTAATAGATTGGGATTTGTTGCAATTTACAGTGTTTCTAAAGAATCCCCCTAAAAGAAAATTTCCCTGCGTCATCAGTATCTGAGATGAGAAAAGTAGAAAAAGTCATTTCTCATCATCTTGGGGTTTGTCCAATCTGGCAGCTAAAATATAAAGAACAATAGTCATTAATTTTTAGCGGAGAATAAATGGCATTTTTATGTCTACGTATAATTTTAAGCATATAAATTAAACAATGCGTATCACATACATTAAATATCAATGATCGCCGTTTAATTACAGAACGTAAAACTTAATATAAAAGCTACAAGGACTATTTATTTTAGTAATCAGAATATGAAGATGACCTTTGAGCCATCCATCATAAACTAACTCTGGAAAATAATCAGAGCGTGAACCCGGAAAACTGACACTCAGGAGAATCTTGATTGCGTCTTGCTGCTCCCGGTACCAGGAAAAAACCAAGAGAATGATGGGAAGTGGACCCAAGCCCCAGACTGAGGAGGAAGCACAAAAGGCAAAATGAAAAAGAACAGTAGGGATTCAGGAAGGAAGGAAAGAAAGTCACACTTCTCGTCTCCCCATTTCCTATCCTTTAGAAGTCTAAATTTCAACATCAGACCTGCACATCCACAAAGTTTTGTTTTTTTTTTTTAACTAAGTCAATAGTTCATTTGTTTATCATCATTAAAAATATAACAGAACAGCCAAAAAGAATATACCTAAGCAAATAATACTCAACAGAGACAACGTCCACCCTTCTGCTGGCTGCTCTACAATGTACCCAGACAGCGTTCAAGGAAAGAACACACACTGTCCTTTGGTGCCTCTCCCAACTATGCTTGTTGCCACATCTGAGAAGGGCGGATACTGGCTCCAGTGAAAGCCAATCCAGCATTTCCTGAAGGTGATGAATATGGAGACCGAATATCTCACGTGGCGAATGTGGAGACCGAATGTTAACAAAGAGCAAGGGTACGGAGGCTGTATTTCCCAGGGCTGTATAGATCTATGCTTCCAGGATCACTGAATGGACAGGAACATGCCCTTCGTTAGAGTAAGCTGCTGTGACCCACGTGGACAATGGCTGCCTCGGTTATGGCCTCACATGGCCATGTCTTGTTATCGGTTGGATTAACTGGGAGAAAATTTCCACTTTCTCAATCAAATACATTTGAAGCGCATAAACATGCTTTAAAGGTCACAGAATCTAGTACTCCACACATTTTCACTCTAGGGGGTCCAGTCCCCAGGCTTCGCTTCAAGGGGACACACCAATCTCCTGGGGAGTTTATTAGCAATGCAAAGCCCAGAGCCTCATTTTCAGACCCACTCAATCAGAATCTCCTTGGGTAGGGTCAGGGATTTGGTATTTTCAACAGGCACACCAGGTGATTTTCAGGGGAAGAGAGGCTTTTATGAAAGCAATGTGAAACCCGTGGTTTTTTATTTTCTCGACCAATAGAAGATTCTTCTGTTTACTTCATGCAACCGTTGTTTGCTCTTTGAACAAGAGGTCACACATATCGATAGATTAATATTGCATAATTGTTAGCAACTGTCTTGTAATTTCTCATACGTTTACTCTAATCAAGTGTTCAAAGTTCAAAATCTGAAATCGTCCATTTGAAACCCTGAAAGCCTTTCTTTTACTAAAAACTACATAAGATTTTAACAAAGATATCAAGTATTTTATCCAGAGCCCACCTGGATTTTCCCCTTCCTAGGGCCTCACTCCTCTCCAGTCACCAAGAACAATTAGCATTCAACTGCCCTCAAGGGTCACTTCATTCCTCTGTGTCTCTCTTCCTGTTTCTGCCTCTAGTAGAAGGTTCTACTCTCCTCACACCCCTCTGCCTAGCAAACTTCAACAATCTCTAAAGACACAGATCAAATGTCACCTTTCTTGTGAATCCTTTCATGAGTCCCATAGGACTGACCACTTCCGACCACATCCCCTCCCCGGGGCCCCTGAACACAGAGAACATTGAATTGCGTCTATCTGTTACATGTGTCTCTCTACAAACCAAGCGATAAGCCCTTTGAGTCAATCAGGATGGTTTCTTAGTCATTTGACCGTCTAGTAGCCAGCCCACAGCAGATAGTAAGTGTCCGTAAACCATCAACAAGCGTTTCTAGATTAGATGCAAAGCCAATTCTAAGCACCTGGTCATCTTGAAATCTGGAGCAAAGTGAATTTTTTTTCTAATGTAGTAGTTTCAAGTATCGTGGAAAAACACCAAGTATTTCTTTTTTTTATTTTTTTTTTAAATTTTTTTTTCAACGTTTTTTATTTATTTTTGGGACAGAGACAGACAGAGCATGAACGGGGGAGGGGCAGAGAGAGAGGGAGACACAGAATCGGAAACAGGCTCCAGGCTCCGAGCCATCAGCCCAGAGCCTGACGTGGGGCTCGAACTCACGGACCGCGAGATCGTGACCTGGCTGAAGTCGGACGCTTAACCGACTGCGCCACCCAGGCGCCCCGACACCAAGTATTTCAATAGTGAAAAAACCAAAGTCATTTGGCCTCAATATCATTTACTTGAAAACAGTTCCTTGCTTCTTAATCGATTTCTAATTTAAAAGGATATATATTTGAGGTAAATAAAAATGTGTGTGAGATGGTAGAGAATGTAGAGGCAGCGTCTCTCAATTTATTCCCTAATAACACTCATCTGAGATTCTTTAAGATGCTTTATTTTGTTTTCTTTCATGTCTAGATAACAAAGTTGCTCAGAGCTGTTGCTATTTGGGGGATAAAAAAATCTATACCCCTTATTCACCATTTCCTAGTCAGTTATAGGAACCTCCAGAATTCTTGTTTCTTTTTTTTTTTTTTTAATTTTTATATTTATTTATTTATTATTTGAAAACCAGAAAGAGCAAGCAGGGGAAGGGCAGCGGAGAGGGAGAGAGAGAATCCCAAGCAGGCTCCGCACTGTCAGCACAGAGCCAGGCACGGGGCTCCAATTCACCAACTGTGGGACCATAACCTGATCCGAAACCAAGAATCGGACACTTAACCGACTGAGCCCCCCAGGCGCCCCTCTTCATTGCTTCTTAGAACAAGAAACGTACCAGAAATGAGAGGAGAGATCTGTCAAGAGCATGAGTAGGCCCCAAAGTCTGCCAGACAAATGCAGCAGAGGGCCTACCGTGCCATGTGTCCTCCAGATATTTGCTGAAATAAACCTAAACCACTTCTAAAAGTAAAGATATTTTTTAAAGAGTAGACCTATTTGTTATAGATGAACACGCAGTAAAATACTGTATAAAATTTTCCATTGCAAAGTACCATGAGGGCTTTTCGCAGTAAATGAGTCAGGAATAAAGACTAACCAGAAGGGGTAGTCAGCAAACATCCCCTGTCTGTTTACATTGTTAGAAAC
This sequence comes from Panthera tigris, assembly GCF_018350195.1. NCBI lineage: Eukaryota > Metazoa > Chordata > Mammalia > Carnivora > Felidae > Panthera > Panthera tigris. The sequence continues at coordinate 8,147,413 of NC_056663.1, read as the reverse complement.
CACACGGGACCTTGGGTTTTGAGGCACAATAGCACTGATTGAGAGAGCGTTTTAAAAAGCACACACGTGTGCTGCACTTCATCTTTTACCATGGGGAGTTCCCATCAGCAGGTACGAAAAGAAGAGCTGTCTGTACCTTACATTTTGCCAAGGATGAGACTATTACCACTTCTTGGCCTCAGAAACGGACTTGCTGCAGCAGGAACATGTGCACTCCATCATCTATTTATCACTTATACCTGTAACCGCAAATAGAAACACATCTGAAATGAAGAGACGTTTCCCTTGCAATTGTTTTTAGTGGCCCAGACAAATACGCTATAATCACCAGCAGAATTCACGAGCGTCTATGCCAGTCACGGTGAAGCTTAAATTTATCAATACTAAGCAACTTGAAGCAAGAAAAGATAAAAGTTAGTGATTTTATGATGAGTAAGTTTAGCATTTTCACGTTCGTATTATCAGCCCTCTGATGTCATTGCAGAAAACTCGTGGGGAAAATATCACTGCTTAGGATATGTATCCTATAAGAGTAGTTGGGGTGAAGGTTTTTAAATCTATTTTTCATGTTTCTTGATTGCGAGCATATTGGGAATACGCTCTACTTACGAAAGAAAGAAATATTTTAAAAGGTAAGTTTCCTGAACGCAAAGTGTATCAATGATAGTTACTTTAGAAAACGAGAATCATAATTCAATGCTGGAAAGCAACTATAGAGTAGCAAGACCAATGATTAACAGTTTTACAGATAACCCTCCAGTTATATCTCTATTGTACATATTATATATATTTATCAATTATATATATAATATATATTATAAATCATCATATATAAATATATATCATATATAAATCTATATACATATTATATATATTTATCAATTATATATTACATAATATTTATTATATATATTATAATTATATATGATAATATAATATAAATCTATAAATACATATTATATATATTTATTAATTATATATTACATAATATTTATTATATACAATTATATATATGATAAATATAAATCTATACATATATATTTATCCATTACATATATTACAGTATACATTATAAATTATTATATATAAACATATAATATATATAATAATGTATAATGTTTCAGTTTGCCCTCTGTATAGTGTATATAATAGATGTTAGAGATACCTATAAAACATCTATATCTCCTCATATACAGAAGATCACGTGCCTTCCTTCGGCCTCACCACACACACCCTGTGTCTTCTCGATTCCTTCAGTTGCCTTTTCATAGAGCACAACACTTTGGGTTCTGCTCGTATGCAGGGTCATACCATATTTATTTACTTATGTGATCCCAGTGGCCTGGATGTGTCAATGTTATCTGCTAGTAAGCTAAGTGTCCAGGTCAGGGCTGGACAAAAACATGCTGCACATTGTCTACAGAAGTGTGGATTCAGAGAATGCCCCCTTCCCACTCCATGCTGTACCTTGACAGGCAACTGAATTCCAGTGGGCGTATTCTTTTAGTCACTCTGAATGATCTTAAAAATACAGCCCCTTGTTTGAAAAATATAAATAGAAACATACAAATACAAACGTATATGTATGTATGTATTGCTCTTGTTTGGAAGTTTCCCAAAGATTTGACACGGAATTCACAAGAGCCCTGGCTTCAGGCTACATTCAGACAAAGCAGCTTCTGCCTGTTGTAAGCTGTTATTTTTATTTCACTTAACAAAATTTTTATGCTTGTTTATTTTTGAGAGAGACAGAGACAGAACGTGAGTGGGAAGGGGCAGAGAGATGGAGACACGGAATGTGAAGCACGCTCCAGGCTCTGAGCTGTCAGCACAGAACCCGACACGGGGCTCGAACCCACGAGCCATAAGATCATGACCTGAGCCGAAGTTGGACACTCAACCAACTGAGCTACCTAGGCACCCCTCATTTCATTTTAAATATGAAGGGGAAGGGACATCAAGGGAAAAAGAGATAGGAACCGAGGACAGGAAAATCAGTGATGCTATGTAACTGGGCTCTCACATTTGCATTTGCTAAGTGAAGGGCCTAATCAGACTATGGCTTATGCTTCACTATTGTTATTTTATATCCATAGTTATACGTCAATTCTTAATCTGTCATCCATACAGGATAGGTTCACTGAAGACTGCCTGGTAAGTAATTTGATCTTTGTGGAGAATTATTTGTACAGGATCAGATTACAATAATTAATAAAATACTTAGAAATATTTTTCCAAGCTTGTTAAATAGTTTTTGCTGTGAAATGGTCCACTATCACTAAACATCCTCCTCAAATCAGTTCCATATTCATTTATTTTTCAAATACAAATACCAATATCTCTCAGTAAGTATGAAAATCATCAAATTAATCAAATTAGATTGGAGCACAATAACCCCAAAGAGCTTTATAATAAGAAGCAAATGAGATCTCATTTTTTTATCCAGGATAAATTATATGTAGGGACATAATGAGTTCCGAGAATACATTCCAGAAAGAAAAAAAAAAAGAAAGAAAGAAAAAAGAAAGAAAGAAAACAGAAGAGCTAAACTTTGAAATAGACATTTAGTATAACACTTAAAATCATTAGTGATCTTGTGACACTCCAGAGTTTAAAAGAATGTATACTCTTTAAAGAAATAGGTCTTTGTATTCATAATGACAGTAAATGGCTCGGATTAAAAATCTGCCTGTAGCCCCTCATTCCAAAGGGTGTTTGGCAATTCACAAGCCTGACAATTTCCAGAGTGCACTGTATTATAATGGTACATTGTGCACTAATCCAAACTCAAAATTTCCCACATAAACTTAAGCTTCTGTTCTTTGCCCTGATCTCATTTTTACAGAACAATTATCTTTGACAAGAAGTAGTATATCCACTTTTTAAAAGACATTCCCTGGATTGTATACTTGAAAGTTGCTAAGGGGGTAGATTTTCAGTGTTCTTACCAAAATATATATATATAATTATTTGAGGTGATGGATGTCTTAACTAACTCTATTGTGGTAACCATGTAACTATCTATATGTGTATTGATCACACTGTACACCTTAAACTTATACAATGTTATATGTTAACTCTATCTCAATAAAGTTGGTGGGGAAAAGAAATTCACACATGGAAAAGTATAGCCTTCCATAGAAATCAATCACAATGTATAACATACCTCTCTGACAAAGATTTATTTTCATCCATATCTCACATGGTACAATTGTGAACCAATTTCCTAAAAGAACATGGCTTAAAGGAAAGGCTGGATCAAAAGCCAACATGCTTGAGTTATCGAGAACACCAACCCATGTAAAACAGCATGGCACTTGACAAGAACAAAGATTCATTATTTATTAAAAATAAAGATCTTTCACTTAGAAAATTATGCCTTTAATTTCAAGATGAACAAGAACGTATTAAAATATGAAAGGCAGTCATTTGACATTTTAAGGTAATTGATTTTCTGAAAATTAACATGAAATGAATTGAATAAAAACTGAGCAATAACTTTCGGTTGGCCAGAATTAGGAGTATACCGAAATGAAGAAAACAGGCTTCTCTCAAATTTTCTTCATCTAAAGTATGGCTTTTCAATCTTTTGATCTATGACTCTCAACAAATACAAAAATTCCATACCTTTCTTTGATGTCATTCAAAACTCCAAAGTATATCACAGTCTATAAATTCAACACAAATCCAAAACACATATCATTTTAATATTTTTTTTAATTTTTAAAATAACCTGAGGCATAAATTATACACAATATGATGGACACATTATAACTGCATAGCTATTAACAACTTTTGGCAAATAACCCTATAATCACTACCCCATTCAAGATTTCCATCGTTGCTAGACTTTCCCTCATGCCCCTTTGCAATCAATCCACTCCATTTTCTGCCCCAGGCAACCACTTTCTGATTAGTCTGGATGGATTCGTTCTGCCTGTTCTGGAACACCCTATAGAGGCACCTGGGTGACTCAGTCGGTTGACCATCCAATTCTTGATTTTGGGTCAGGTCGTGATCCCAGAATTATAGGACTGAGCCCCCCATCATGGGGCCTATTTAAGATTCTCACTCTCTCTCTCTCTCTCATAAAAAATAAAATAATAAAACAATAGAATACCCTATAAATGGAATCATAAAGTGTGTATACTTTTTACTCTGGCTCTTGCTTAGCATAATCTTTTTGAGAATAACCATGTTGTTGCTTTTCTTCCTTGTTACTCTTCAGAAGCATTCTATTATATGTATATATAATACAATTTTTAATCTATTCATCAGTTGGTAGATAATTTCCAATTTGGGGCTTTTATGAATAAAGCTATCATGACTGGTCCTGCACAAATCTTTTTGATAATTGCTGTGGTTGATTTTAACCTTATAAGCTTATTTATTTTCCACCTGTCCCTTATGTTTTGGGTTCCTTTCTACCCTTCTTTAGAGTTGGCCAAATAGTTTTAGTGACTGTTTTCTTTACTGGCTTCTTAGTTACCTTTTATTTTTTACTTGTTATTCTAGGGCTAACAGCATGCATCATTTTAATCACCGCCCCATAACAGTATACATCTTATCAATCTTACTTAAGGTCAGTATGACACCCCTTTATATTTCACACTTTAAACTTCACAATTCCTTCTTCTCTATCATCCCTCATGACACTCAACACAAACTTACCCCTTTCTGCCTCTGCTCTGACTTCCCACTTCGCAAATGTGCTTCCCTTGCAACAGGATCATTCTATTGGTTTGCCACTGTGCCCGTTTTCAACTGTCTTTCTTTTCTACATGTGTTATAAATATGAGTCTAGAGTATTATTGATTTTAAAGTATGTTATGTGAAGAAAGACAACACAGCCATCTCTATTCCCCCACTAAATTGTCATTTTCAGTTCTTCCTTATTGTTCTTTGTAGATTTGGATTTCCAGCTGTTACATTTTCTTTTGACCTACAGGACAGCTTTTAACATATCTTGTGGTCTGGGTCTATTGGTGGTGAATTTTACCTCTTCTTCCTCCCTCCTTCCTTTCTTCCTCCCTCCCTCCCTCCTCTCTTTCCTTTATTTTCTTTCATTCTTTCTTCCAGTGCTCCACAAAACCCTTTAGAGTCGCCTCTCTGCACATCTCCCAGTGCCCCACTCCATAGATTTAAGCTGCTTGAGACGCCCTGACCTCTGATCTCTGCCTCCTCTTTTCATTGGTGGACCATCATTCTCTCCTCAGTCTTGAGCTCATTGCCACATAGGGAAGAGCTGGGGAATCACGGGAGCATTTGGTCTCTCTTCTTCTACGTCCTTGAGGTTGAGAGTTACGTGGTTCATTTGAGATATTTCTTCTTTTTTAATGTAAGTGTTTAGTGCTCTAAACTTTCCTTTCCATATTACTTCTGTTATATCCCATAAGTTTTGGTGTGTTATGTTTTCATTTGCTTGTCTCAAGATATATTCTAACGTCCCTTTTCATTTCTTCTTTGAGCCATTGGTTGTTTAAGAGTGATGTATAATTTCCACATATTTGTGACTTTTCCAGCTTTCCTTTTCTGTTGATTTCCAGATTCATTCCATTGTGGTCAGAAAAGATACTCTATGTGATTGCAATATTCTTAAATTTGTGAAGACTTGTTTTGTGATACAACATGCACTCTATCCTGGAGAATGTCCTGCATGCACTTGAGAAGAATGTGCATTCTGTTGCTATTGGATGGAATGTTCTGTATATGTCTGTGAGGTCTGTTTGTGTATAGTTTTGTTTCTTTTTTTTTTAATGTTTATTTTTGAGAGCATGGATGGGGGAAGGGCAGAGAGAGATGGAGACACAGAATCTGAAGCAGGTTCCAGACTTTGAGCTGTCAGCACAGAACGTGATGTGGGGCTTGTATTCACGGACCAAGGAATCATGATCTGAGCCTAAGTCAGATGCTTAATCGACTGAGCCACCCAGATGCCCCTATAGTTTTGCTCTTTTTCTTTGATCTTCTGGCTGAATGTTCTATCCATATTGACAGTGGAGTATTGAAATTGCCTACTCTTACTGTAATAATAGATATATTAATAACTATATATACTAATATATAGTAATGTAGTACTATAATAATAGATATATATTAATATATAATAGATGATGCTATCATTTCTTCCTTCAGTTCTGCCAATATTTGTTTCATATATCTAGGTGCTGGGATGTTGGCTGCATATATATTTATAATGTTTATACCTCCCTGGTAAATTGGCCTTTTTGTCATTATTTAATGTCCTATTTTTACCTCTTGTGACAGTTTTTACTTAAAGTCTATTTAGCCTAATATGACCCTGGCCATCCCTGCTCTCTTTTAGTCACCATTTGCATAGAATGTCTTTTTCCACCCTTTCACTTTCAGCCTATGTCTGCCTTAAATCTAAAGGAAGTCTCATGAGGACAGTTGGATCTTGGTTTTTTTTTTTTTTTTATTCTTTCAGCCACTCTATGTATTTTGATTGAGTTTAATCCATTTACATTTAAAGGAATTATTGATAAGGAAGGGCTTACTATTGTCATTTCTCGGTTGCTTCCTGCCTGTCTGGTTGCTGGTTTCCGGATTTCTCACAAAGGGAAAGGTGTTGAATTGCTGTCTGTGGAAGAGTGACTCTGGGACTCCTTATCAGCCTTCCCGCCAGTTTCCTGCAAAGATCCAATTTTTATTAGTCGGGATTATTTCAGGTTTGCAGCGGTATTCAAGCTGAAGCTAGCTTACATGAAAATAACAGGTGCAAACAACCAAAAACTAGTGGCAATGAGCTTTTTAAGGAAGGTAAGGTTTAAATAATAGAGCTCAGGGCTCTACCTTTTTCTCCACATTCAGGCAGTTTCGCTCCTAACACTGAGCAAAGTTGCCTGTCAGTTGAGCAGCCTGAATGAAAAGCTCCACCTGGAAACTTCTCTGACTGCCATGCCTGCGCCTTGTGTCTTTCCCTGGACCAGTCACAGTTTCCAGGAAAACGAGATGCCAGCAGTCTGAAACCCACACCACCGTGCGCTCACTGCAAGGCCGGCAGTGATTCCAATGACGTAATGAAACGGATTCCCCGCAGAAAATGGGCTTCCGTTTCCACGAAGTGGGAAGACCCAGAAGCTGCAAAAACAACAGATTTTCTGTCTATCCCGCTTGTGAAGACGAGCGTTACGACACAAAACTGCTTAGGGCATCGTTATCTATAATGTCTAAAACCTTAAAATACACTAAAATACCGAGTATTGGGGATGGCTACTGCATGGTGACACACGCCTGACCCCTGAACTATGTAGAGGTTAGGACCACTGACCCCCATGCGGTCAAAAATTCGCATGTAACTTTTGACTCCCCCCAAAATTAACTAGGAATAGCCTACTGTTGAATGAAAGCCTTACCAGTAACATAAACAGTCGATTAACCTCTATTTTGCATACTATATGCATTATATATTATATTCTTACAATAAAGTAAGCAAAAGAAAAGAAAATGTTACTCAGAAAATTGTAAGAGAGGAACACGTGGGTGGCTCAGTCGGTTCAGCGTCCGACTTCGGCTCAGGTCATGATCTTGCAGTTCATGAGTTCGAGCCCCACATCGGGCTCTGTGCTGACAGCTCTGAGCTTTGGATTCTGTGTCTCCCACCCCCTGCCTCACTCGTACTCTGTCTTTTTCTCTCAAAAATAAACATTTTTAAAAAAGAAAATTATGAGAGGAAGTACTTTACAGTACTGTGCTGTATATATATAATAAAAACACCATATATAAATGGACCCATGCAATTCAAACCCATAATGTTAAAAGGACAACTGTATTCATATGACCATCAAATTTTGCATACAAAGAGTTTTATTAATGTGGAGAAATGTGTTAATGTTAAATGACAAAATAAGGATACAACTCAAAAGACTCTAGCAGAGCAAAAGGTTGTAAAACACATAGGAAAATGTCTAGAAATGTTACAGTAGAAAGAGTAGATACATCTGGGTGTAAAACAAATTTTTCCTCTCCTTTTGTTTGTATTTCTCTATTCTTCTAAAATGCATAGATTTTATATTTCAAAGATAATCAAAATTTTAAATTAAGTAGAGACACAAAAGAAAGTTGTATGTTTACCAGCATTTATATTTGAAGATGTGTCTTGAAATTAGGATTCCCGTATCACAGGGGGAATTACGCAGTGTGATAAATGCTTGAAAGTAGAGGTTTAAACCAATTGTATTTCAAGCAAGTGAATGGAGTTTTCATTTCTTCTGTAAAATGGAAAGACTGTATTAGGCATTCGGGGATTTGGAATGCTTTCAACACATGACACCAAGACGCCTTTCTTAATTTTCTCTGTAAGTAATGCAGGCTATATTGGCACCTCGTTTAAGAAGCTGAGGTGTGTTCACTGTTATATATAGCCTATGGTCAAGTTTTAATAGATGTAGAAAAGGATGCCTCCGTTCATTAACTCCACGGGGCTCACATTTGGCCTAGAACTTCAATAAAACCAAGAAATAAATGAGACTCTGAAATAAAACTGCATGAACACTGGAAAGGTATCTGTCCATGATGCGGCACTAAATAAAGTAGAATTTCTTTTAACTGTACCTGCTTCTAAGTGAAGTTAGAACCCATGATTCTTAGGGTGTGAGAGATTAATTTCAGAAAACACCTTCCATCTGGATTCTCGCTGTTACCATTCTCGCTATTTTAATTAAAAAATTTTATATTGATCTGTTTACTTATTACAAGTAGCAAATATATTTCAGATGTAATTGTTAACACCTTAATTACTCTACTGCGAACGGATGCCCCCCACTTTCCCCTCTGTTCTTTGTAGGCAAGCGAGCTTGGCACGCTGCCAGTAACAGGCCATGCATTTTCCTGCACAGTACCGTCCAAGTAGAAAAGAGGCAAATAATTATGAAAACATAAACATATTAATTTGGCAAAGGAGTAGAATCTGCGATTTAAAGATCCTAACCTACAATGTGTACTACAGCTACGAATTCACGTACATAGGTCCTTCCTCGTCAGCTGCTATGTTCTAGCTAGCTGTTATGCCTGTGTCCAAAGAACTGGACAAGGTCTCTGCTCTCAAAGACCTTACAAGGCTGTTGCAGAAATGAACATATGAACCACTATGATGAGGTTAAAAAGCGGCAAGGACAGTAAGAGGAGAATCTGCTAATTAAGCAGAAGGGAAAGGAATTTTAGCTTATATCTGCAACCGGGTAGAGAACTTCAGGTTGAGGGAGGTTTTTGTTTGTTTAGTTTTGTTTGCAGCAAAGTCACGGGGTTAGGAAAGTACACTCGGGAACAGTCAAGAGTCCGGTGTGACTGCAGCCTACGTGTGTGACGAGGAAAGCAGGTTGTAAGCAGATGACTGAGAGCCTGGATGCCGTGCTAGGGACCGAACATTTTCTTGTAGAGGCTGAGGAGTCGCTGGAGCATTACAGCAACAGAGTGTGGCATGACTAGCTCTGGGCTTTAGCAAGAGAAAGTGTGTGACAGTATGAATGATGGATCTAAAGGGTGAGAAAGTATAAACAAGGAGGCCGGTCAGACGCAATAATCCACATGAGACAACAAAAGGAAATAAACTAAGGCAGTGGCAGCAGAAAGAAAGGAAGGGCACACAATCAAAAGACAGTCCAGAGTTAGAACCAACGCATTCATGGTAGTGAAATACACGCACTGACTTCTCTGCGCCCGTTACTGGATTGAGGACTCCATGCACTCTCATCTCATTAAATCTTCCTAACGGCCCTGGGGGCTATGCTCTGCTTATTATGCCTGTTTTCCAGATGTCAGAATTGAGGCTCAGAGAGGTTAAGTAGCTTGTTCAAGGTCACATAGCTAGGAAATGGTAGATCAAGGACTGAACCCAGGTCTGACTGAGTCCAGAGTATCACAAATCCCTGTAATACACACCATCATCTGGTGACCACGGTCAGCGAGGAAGTGGTCACAAAAGATGACCATATTGGTTCTGGCATCAGTGACTTCAAGAATGGAGATCTCATTGACAAGGTAAGGATTATATGAAGGAGAGCAGGTTCTGGTAAAAACAAGTTTTATATATATATATATACATATATATATATATATATACACACACACACATAAATATATATACACACACACACATATATATACACACATATATACACATATATATAAAACTTTTATATATATAATATATATTATATATAATATATTATAACTATTTATATATATAATATAATATATAACTATAATTTATATAATTACATATAAATTATACAGATAAATTACATAGATGAATTATCTATCACTTATAGTGTGTTTACATCATCTATAATGTATAATGTGTTGGACACATTTACCTTGAATATTGAAAATAATGTAGGGGCGCCTGGGTGGTTTGGTCGGTTAAGCATCTGACTTTGGCTCAGGTCATGATCTCACAGCTTGTGGGTTCGAGCCCCACATCAGGCTCTGTGCTGACAGCTCAGAGCCTGGAGCCTGCTTCGAATTCTGTGTCCCCCTCTCTCTCTGCCCCTCCCCTGCTCATACTCTGTTTCTCTCTGTCTCAAAAATAAATAAAACATTTAAAAAAAAAAGAAAAGAAAAGAATGTATATTCAGTAGGAAGCTCCAAGTTTAGTTTAGGACTAGTGAGTGGCTCTCATGGAGACTGACACAGAAGCCAGAGCCGAGGGCAAAGCCAAGGCATAGCACATGGTGAGAGGACACCAGCCCTGGGAGCTGGCACTTGCGGATCCCTTCTTTAAGGATGCACAAAGGACGATGACTCTGAGGAGAGGGAAGGATCTGTCAGAGAAACAGATGGAGACTCTGGAGAACACAGGGTTAAGGAAACCAAGACAGACAAGAGTGCTGACAACGAGATACAGAAAAATGAGACACACCATTTCAAAAAGCTGAGTCTCAAATATCAAAGCGAGAGCACGTTGGAGGGGAAGGTGAGGCATGTCTGTTGGATTTGGCCTTGGGAAGATCCCCTCTGACATCTGAGAAGGTGGTTGAAAGAAGCCAGGCATCCCGCAGGGAGGGCTGGGGGTGCCGAGAAGGGCAGGTGAGGAAGAGGGTCACCTTTCTCTGACAAAACTGATTCTTTTCTGATGAGTGAGCTCCTCTCTTCCTCAAACCCCACAGTGGAAATACTACAAAGCAAGAGCTACACTCTTACAGGGACATTCAACACACTCCTAGTCTAAGAGAGGTGTTTCTCTCCTTTCAGCCTAACAGAGGCTCTGAATGGTTTTGTTAAAGAGAAAACAGTGGTGTTTTCTTCCTCTGGAGGGTATTCAATTGGCCAAAGCCACTGCTGGCTTGTTTCTGCCCCTTGACGACTCAAACACAAGCTCCGCAAAGCATCTGGGCCTGCCCAGCCCCACGTCTTTGGGAACCACGTCTGAGCAGAAAGGGCCCAATCACAGAGGCTCTTCCTGGGCGGAGTGGGGGCCTCCTGTCATTGGCTGGGGGGGGGGGGGCCTGCCATTTTGGGGCAGAGCCGTAAGGACACCAACATTGGCTGGAAACTCAGAAATGACACGCAAGGAGGCACAGCTGAGGAGAAGGAGGACTTTTAACTGGGGCTGAGACACACAGTTTGGAATCCTCACCGTAAGTCCTGCAGTGAAGGCTCTGAGGTCTGTAATGGCTTCTATTGGGCCAATTTTAATTGTGGATGGGCCAGCCCCCTTAGATTCAGGGCACATCTGGGTCAATAAAGGCAGACTGTGGTATATTTCTGTTTGGGAAAGCACCTGACTATGGAGGTAAGTCTAGACAGGCCTTGACAGAGATCCATGAGGCAGTGAAAGGCGTCAGCAGGCACGGGCAGTTTCGAAACAAAGTTCTTGCTTCTTGACCTTGAAATACACGTGTATACAATACATGCATGCACAGCCCACAGCAGATGCCAGCCTCTGCAGAGGACAGCTGAGGCAAGACTGAAATCATAGACACAACTGGAGTTTTTCTATAAATTTGTGGACCCTGATATAAAGTTGCTTTTAAACAACCGGGTGGCTGAATTTCACAGGTGAATGGAGTACTTGTGAAGTTCTGTCTTTACCTTCTTGGTGTGAGCCTTTACTAAGCCCCAGTGGATCAATGATCAATTGCCCTGAATTATTCTCTCTAGCCAGGGTCAAGAAAAGGACTGTGGATTTATGAGGATGTCCACAGGCTCAAATGGAAACTGCTCAGAGCAACAGAGGATAGGTTCCAAGGTGATAGAGTTACTGTATGGGACTTTCAATGGTCTTGCTAGATTATGAGGGAACCAGGCTGAGAAACTTCCAGAATCCACAAGCAGAGGAAAGACGGTGTCCTGAGGAGCATATGGCAGAGCCCAAGTGGCACAGGCTTCAGAAGCATGCACGCAAGTTTTATCTCAGGAAAATGTTGCAAATATTTTTTCTGGTTGAAGTAAATACAGGGACAAGATGTAAAGCCATCACTAAGAAGCAAATTTCTTGGGCTTAAGCAACTCTATCACAAGAGGCAGCTGCATCAGCCACTGTGGCACAGGACTGAAAATGTGTTTCTACAAGATTCACGGTGGCTATACGACCAGAGTTCATTGTCTACACAGCACCTAAGTGCCAAGAACACAGCACTCAAAGAGGAAATGGAGATTAAGAAGCTATGCCTGGGCAGATCTCTCTACCAGAAATGGTGGGTGCATTGTACTAAATCTTTTTGCTGGAGGTTTACCCCTATTAAATTTAAATTAACAAGTCATAGAGTCTACTATACCCACTGACCAGCGGCATCTTGGTGAGAATAAAAATTAAGATTTCTAATTAAAATTTCCTTTTTTGGGGGAACCAGTACCCAAGACGCCCCCCAGTGTTCCCTGCCTCCTAGTACGAAAAACCTTGTATAATACTCTCTGTTGAGGGTATTACTGTACTGAGTCACTCATTTCTTTCTTTTTCTTTTTAGAGAGAGAGTGTGTAAGCAGGAGATGGGCAGAGAGAAAGAGAGAGAATCTTAAGCAGGCCCCCCTCCTTAGCATGGTGCCCTACAGGGAGTTCAATCATGACCATGAGACCATGACCTGAGCCAAAATCAAGAGCCAGATGCTTAAGTGACTGAGCCACACAGGCACCCCGAGTGACTGATTTCTGAGAAACCGATTAAGACAGAAGACAGAGTGCATGATTCAGAAGTTAGGACATAAATGACGTACAGTATCACTCTTCCTCTTCCTTTCTCCCAGACCACTGGCTCTGAGGGAAGCCAAGTGCCATGTCCTGAGGACACTCTGGCAGCCTATGGACAGGCTCAACGTGAGGTGTGTGGCCAATGGCTGGTGAGAAGCTGTCGCCTGCCTGCTGCCACATGAGTGAGTTCGGAAATGATGACTACAGCCCCGAATGGCAGCTGGACACAGCCTCATGAGAGCCTCTGAGTCCGAACCAACGAGAAAAAGTGCTCCTGGATTCCTGGACCACAGACACTGGGAGATGACACATTGGTTGTTTTAAGCTGCTAAGTTTTAGGGTGATCTGTCATATAGCGATAAATTATTGTGTCTTCTTTCATTTAGAAAGAACTGAGCTTTTACTGCAGTTTTAGGTAATATTAAACAATGAGTTCGAGGGACTTTTACCTGGGAAAAATGTGCTAGCGGGTAATGTAATTATAGACCCACAGGTTCTAGTAACTCTGTGGACTCTAGAGAGAGCAGATACCCTGTGTTAAATTAATAAAATATACGAGATCCTGAGGAAATAACCCCCATTCTCATCTATCCAGATAAATTAAGAAAAACATCTAGCAGAATAAATATTGGACATTACTTTAAATTCTAGCTTGTAACTTATATTATTAAGAGAATTAAATTTTAGGGGCACCTGGGTGGCTCAGTCGGTTAAGCATCTGACTTCGGCTCAGGTCATGATCTCACAGTTTATGGGTTCAAGCCCCGTGTAGAGCTCTGTGCTGACAGCTCAGAGCCTGGAGCCTGCTTCAGATTCTGTGTCTCCCCTCTCTGCCCCTCTCCCACTCACTCTCTCTCTCTCTCTCTCTCTCTCTCAAAAATAAACATCAGCAAAAGAGGGCTTCTATCGGTTTTCTGGGATATTATTGTAGTGTTTGTATATTTTATTTTTAATAATGTCAGTAAATCTCAGTGTAAAACCAGTGATCTGTTAAGTTGGACAGCATGGCTAGACATAACTTGGGATGGAAAATAGAAACAGTGAGTAAAAATGTTCAACTTTAAGAACAGCCGTGGGGTAGATTAATTAACCAAGTAGAAGACTCATTTCAGAACCTTCTCAGGGCAAAACGTACGTTTCCTATGAGTGGTGACAAGAGGATAGTAAAGGAACAGTGATGCGTCTTTGACAGAAGGTAAGGGGCGGCCTTGTGAACGTGGTTAGCAGCTCATCTCCTGGACAGAGAAACCCCCATAACCACACACAGGCTGAGAAACTAAGCCAGTTTGGTAGGGGAACTAAAACAAGACAAACCTGGAGGGTGTTAAAGGGAATGCTACGTTTCCCTCCTCTGAAGGTAGTTCCATTATCGTAAAACCTATCTCATGTCTGACCCTGTACTCTGCCCAGAGCGGATGGACTGCTTTATCTGACTGATACACTTCAAAAGCAAGCACTGGGTGGGCAAAGCCGGCCCAAGTTTCCCTCCTGAGAGCTACTGGCTCCCAGCTGTAGACTCTCTATTGCTCCTGGGGTCAGGCTTTCCCCTAAAATCGGTGGTCCCTAATGCTTTGACTGGGTGGGTAAGTCTGATTAATTCTGGACTCATTTACCAGGCTTATTTAGCCCTTACCACTTAGCCTTTATCACTTTTTGGGTGTTTCTGGTTGTGATTGTTGTTGTGTTTGGGTTTTGTTTTTTTTTTGTTTTTTTTTTTTTTTTTTGGCGGGGGGTGGGGGGTTAAGCAACATTTTCTTTTTCCGTATACATTACTCTTCATCTGAGTTCTCAATTTGTTTTGAGCCTGGACAAGGAAGACGGCAGTTAGACAAGGAAAACCAACATGTCCATCAAAATTCAAATCACTGAAAGGATTTACCCTGCAACATCTAAAGGTAATGATACAAAATTCCCTTTCAATGGTACGTTTCCATCCCCATCTAATAATAGATGATTCAAGTGTTCACAGGATGTCCCCTTGGCGTATATATTTTCCTCGTGTACAGAGCAACAAAGAACATGGGGAAAGTGGGGTAAATGTGGCCGATCTATCCTGTAGTCACATCCAGTTTTGGAGCAGGTCTAGATGACTTCTTCTTCTTCTTTTTTTTTTTTTAACGTTTATTTATTTTTGAGACAGAGACAGAGCATGAGCAGGGAAAGGGCAGAGAGAGAAGGAGACACAGAATCCCAAGCAGGCTCCAGGCTCTGAGCTGTCAGCACAGAGCCCGACGCAGGGCTCGAACTCACAGACCACGAGATCATGACCTGAGCCGAAGTCGGCCGCTTAACCGACTGAGCCACCCAGGCGCCCCACGGTCTGGATGACTTCTGACCCCAGGTCTGGCAAATCACAAAACCTCACTGAAGCCTGTTTCTTCCCTGCATCCACACCTTCCTGTGTTCAGGAAGGATCAGCGGCTGCTCTCCAGGGTGGATGCGAAGGCCAGAGGAGACACAGTGCCCACGCCATGTCAAGCAGGAGCGCAGTATGTGACATGCAGCCTGTGCCCAGGGTCTAAGAGCCGTGACAATTGTATCCTAAGGGCTATTTGCTTTCACTGCATAATAATTCACCAGGGGCAAAACCTCACACCATTTTTTTACCCAGAGGACTGTTACATCGTAAAGAAATGTCCTGAAATTGTGATTTCCTTAAGATAGCTTTATTCCCACCAACACTTTCTCCGTTAAGCTTGCAATTAGTGAGTCCGTAACTTGAGGCAAGTGCGAATTCACCTTCTCTCCTTCTGCTTTATGCTCATAATGTGTCGTCTGAAGGTAAGTCAAACATTTTGTCAGCTTCCACCACTTAATTTGTATGAATGTGAGATCCAGGGGCAAAGTAAGGTCAAGGAATAAAAGTCCCTGTGGATATTGCTGTAAAAAAATCTTTTAATACTTTTAATATTAGATTTGCTTGTAGAATGTCCATGGTCCAATTTAATAAATTCTGGGTTTGTTGCCTCAGTAAAAACTGTCTTGTATCAGTCCTTCAGGACTTCTTTGGATAGATTCCCTTTTTTGGTTAAATTATCCCATTAGCTGAACTGTCCACTGTTGAGAGACACTGCTGTGAAAATGAGACTTTAATAACTCTAAGTGTCTAAAATTGATCTCCATCCCCGCATATAGATGCCAAGCTATAAAAGAATCCTTACCTCACATCTTGTGCCCAAGGGAATCTTCTGGGCTCAACTTTCCAAAGTCGCTCATAGGTACCCTGTAACATACTTCACTTGGGCTCCTGTGTTTGCACTGATTGTATAGACTTAAATGCTCAGACATTTCCCAGCTTCCAGCTTTTTCTCTTCTTCCAGCAGCTCTCCATTTCTCTTTGTTCCGTGCCCTAAATCCTCGGGCAACACAAACCACTCTCCAGACAGGTCCCTCTTACAGAGTTCCCTGGGACCACACTCAGTGTGAGGGAGGAAGTGGTTATTGAATGCGGGAAGGCTACATTTCTACCAACAAATTTCCAGCATAATGCCATTAAAAATGATAAACAACAGTACTCAAACCTGGACTCCATCGTACCAGAGCATCTTATTTGTATTTTTTTTCATTTCAAACTTTTGCTATACGGAATGTAATAATATTTAGATTTAGGGCTTTAGGAAATGAATGTTCCCTTTCAAAGAAGGAAAATCAAACAAAAGATTTCCTCATTAAACATTAAAGAGAATATATAAAAGGAAACGTACCTGATATTGGAACTGTAATGTATTCCTTAAACTCTGAGTTACTATAACATAGAACACATTTTATATTTCCCTCGCAGAATACACAAAATCTTCTCAGATATTGAAAACAAGTCCTTGCCAGAGGTAAACTTACTCAATGGTGGAAAGGAGCTGTAGAATTATGTCAGGGGCACCTGGGTGGTGCAGCAGGTTGAGTGTCCAACTGTTGATTTTGGCTCAGGTCATGATCCCAGGGTCATGGGTTCAAGCCCCACATTGGGCTCCACACTGAGCACAGAGCCTGCTTGGGATATATTCTCTTGGGATTTTCTCTCTCTCTCTCTCTCTCTCTCTCTCTCTCTCTGTCTCTCTCTGTCTCTCTCTGTCTCTCTCTCTCTCTCTCTCTCTCTCCCAGGCCCCCAGTTGTGTTCTCTCTCTCTCTCTCTCTCTGCCTCTCTCCTCCACTTGTGTTCTCTTTCTCTCTCTAAAAATAAAAATAAAAAGGATATCAGATGCTTTCTTTTTTTTTTAATTTATTTATTTTTGAGAGACACAGAGGAGAGAGCAGGGGACGGGCAAAGAGAGAGGGAGAGAGAGAACCCCAAGCAGACTCCACACTGTCAGTGCACAGCCCGGTGTGGGGCTCCATTTCATGACCATGAAATCATGACCTGAGCCGAAATCAAGAGTTGGACCCTTAACTGACTGAGCCACCCAGGAGCCCCGAATTATGGTAAATTTTTAGTGGTAGACTTTCCTTACAGAGCTGAGAATGCCGGCACGCTAGTTTAAATTCAATAACTTGATTGAGGTAGAATCATGGATATGGCTATGAAGCGTATGCCAATCCTGCAAGTTCCCCTCCCCCATTTCATTTTAAACATACCTGATGAATCCGAACAACAGAAACAGTACACGAGAGGGTGGTTACCAGTCAGAAAGAATCCTGGGTCCAGTCTTACTTCTCTGCTTAAAAACTCTGTGACCACTACTTCTCACTCTCTCATTGCTAAACAAGAATTAAAATAAAGTTTCTACCTCATTAGGTTGCTGTGAAAATTAAATGGGAAAATATGTAACGTAATTGGCACAGTAGCTGGAATATAGTAAGTGCTCAATACACATGAGCTCTTATCATCAGAAAAAGGGAATGTTTAGTAACAGGTTATGCTGTAGACACTGAGCAAGAGGGCTTATAAACTATCTAATTTAGTCCTGTATTGGCCATATTGAAACAAATTTTTTTTTCAGTTTAATTTCCTTTGAACACAGTTGTTCTACAAGCTCAAACATGTACACTGAATTACTATGACATTCCTTGGGCTAACAGCAGGTTTTTAATCTCAAACAGATTTTCCTGCCTCAATCATCCTAAAACATTTGCTGAAAGTAGCATTAAAAGAAACTGATATAGCAACACTAACATGCTTTAGATAGAGATTTTCATCCCACACAGTGTGGGAAACAATTTTTGATCAGACCCTTTTCAACCTAAGGTACATATGGAACCAAACAGATTTATTTGGGGGCTCTCGTAACAGCTTCCTTGATAACAAATTCAATCCCTGCCCGGCTTCTAAAGTTAACCAGAGGCAGTATCATTTTTCCACTGCTATTTAAGTTTTCTTTCTTAGTTTTTACTGTTCAAGATCTCGGGTCTCACAGAAAAAAACAAACTGCTTCCATTTCAACCAAATACTCTTTAATCCCAGTGGCCTAGATACCTCATTTAATTTCCACGTTTTCCTTCTGTGTTATCTTCATCCTAGAATCTTTTAACTTCGTAAAACAAGTCCTGTTTATGTTCTCTCTTTTTTAAAAAAAAAATTTTAATGTTTATTTTTGAGAGAGACAGAGCAAGCAGGGGAGGGGCAGAGAGAGGGGGAGACCCAGAATCCGAAGCAGGCTCCAGGCTCTGAGCTGTCAGCACAGAACCTGACATGGGGCCTGAACTCACAAACGGCGAGTTCATGACCTGAGCCAAAGTCAGACGCTTAACTGACTGAGCCACCCAGGCACCCCTGTTCTTTCTTTTTAATTGTTAAATATTATCAAAACCACTCTTGCCACTGCTTTCTGAAGCTTCGTTCATGAGTCTGTTCTTTCACTTCCACATAAATATGAATTACTTTGTGAAGTCTCATCACTGTCAGTTTTTAATGTTTATTTTTGGGGGGGGGGAGAGAGAGAGAGAGAAAGAGAGAGAGACAGACAGAGAGAGAGAGAGCGAGCATGCACGAGTGGGGGAAGGGCAGATAGAGAGGGAGACAGAGAATCTGAAGTAGGCTCCACCCTGTCAGCACAGAGCTAAATGTGGGGCTCGAACCCACAGTCCACAAGATCATGACCTGAGCCAAGGTCTGCTGCTCAACTGACTGAGCCACCTGGGAACCCCTTGTAACCATCATTTTTACCTTTACCCCCAGAAGTTGGTCCTTTCCTCTTAGATTCTCCTCTGACCGTGTTCTTCTTCAATCTTCCAGCTGACTCTCTAATTAATTTCTAGTGCAAAATAATTGCTATTGCTTTATATTTCTAGAGTACTTCATTTAAATCTCTAATTATGCTCCTAACACGTATGGCTTGGTATTACAGTTGGTTGGACTCAAGTTTACCTGCCCATCAGATGATAGCCCTGTTCAGTATAGCGTTAGAATCACTATACCTCCTACAGCCCCTAGCACATGATTTGAAATAATAGACACTCGCTCCACGTTATTTGAATTGAATATCCTCGTTGACATGAATATTACTGAATCAGCTCCTTATGTTTCCTGGCCACATATTATGTGCCAACCACCTTACTAGGGAACAGTGCTCTAACATAGCTAATGCTCTAACAGCGGAGTTACAGGGGTAAGCTCAACAAGCATGGTTACCGATCTCCTGGGGGTTCATGGGCATCTCCTCTGTGTCCAACTTTATCCAAAATATTATTGCAATGTTTATAAGTACCTTCGAGGTAATTAAAGGAAAGCAAATGAGGGCTTCTACATTCCAATTTTTTGTGCCAAAAATGTTTCACTCTAATTCCCAGTCTCCTCTGTAGCTGGGATCGGTCACACTGTACAGTTCCAGACAGAACACATGTTGATAGACGCAAGGGAGCTTCTGGGAAATCCTCCATTTATTTATTTAATTTTCTGCTAAAAGGGACAGGCATCAGTGACATCATTCCTTTACCCCATAACCAGCCTTGAACATGGACACAATGTCTAGAGCTGTGGTAGCCACCTTATAATGGTGAGGAAAGGACACCCTCATCCCTGGAGTCACTGCCCGTGATTGCCCAACTCCTGACTTGTAGTTGCTAGAAAATGAAACCCTCATATGCTTGCGTTGCTCTTTCTTGAATCTCATCCTCATTCACAGAAAGGCATTGTTACCCTGTTTTCTCAAAAAAGGAAAGAGTGACTCAGAGAGGCTAAGCAGAGCATCTAAATGTCTAAGTCTGTGCATTTGTTGTGCGGTACGGTGGGGCAAAGTTTAACAAGGAATGCAGAACTTGACTTTTATACAAACCACTATTCAAGGGTTCCAGAGGAGAAGTTGGGCAACCTGAACACTATGTATACTTTCTTATATGTTGTAACATTTTATAGGAGTTGCAACATTTCAAGCCACTCACTGCCCAATCTTACCTTTGAATCTTTCCCTTGGGGTATAATTTGTTTCTTAACCATGTTCAAATAATGTGGCCAAGCAAGGAGTGTTAGAAATACATTTCTTTGGACAGCAACATGCAGAAGGTTGAAACTAGACCACTTTCTCACACCATTCACAAAAATAAACTCAAAATGGATAAAGGACCTGAATGTGAGACAGGAAACCATCAAAACCCTAGAGGAGAAAGCAGGAAAAGACCTCTCTGACCTCAGCCGTAGCAATCTCTTACTCGACACATCCCCAAAGGCAAGGGAATTAAAAGCAAAAATTAATTACTGGGACCTTATGAATATAAAAAGCTTCTGCACAGCAAAGGAAACAACCAACAAAACTAAAAGGCAACCAACGGAATGGGAAAGGATATTTGCAAATGACATATCGGACAAAGAGCTAGTATCCAAAATCTATAAAGAGCTCACCAAACTCCACACCCGAAAAACGAATAACCTAGTGAAGAAATGGGCAGAAAACATGAATAGACACTTCTCTAAAGAAGACATCCGGATGGCCAACAGGCACATGAAAAGATGCTCAACGTCGCTCCTTATCAGGGAAATACAAATCAAAATCACACTCAGATATCACCTCACGCCAGTCAGAGTGGCCAAAATGAACAAATCAGGAGACTATAGATGCTGGAGAGGATGTGGAGAAACGGAAACCCTCTTGCGCTCTTGCTGGGAATGCAAATTGGTGCAGCTACTCTGGAAAACAGTGTGGAGGTTCCTCAGAAAATTAAAAATAGACCTACCCTATGACCCAGCAATAGCACGGCTAGGAATTTACCCAAGGGATACAGGAGTACTGATGCATAGGGGCACTTGTACCCCAATGTTTATAGCAGCACCCTCAACAATAGCCAAATTATGGAAAGAGCCTAAATGTCCATCAGCTGATGAATGGATAAAGAAATTGTGGTTTATATACACAATGGAGTACTACATGGCAATGAGAAAGAACAAAATATGGCCCTTTGTAGCAATGTGGATGGAACTGGAGAGTGTGATGCAAAGTGAAATAAGCCATACAGAGAAAGACAGATACCATATGTTTTCACTCTTATGTGGATCCTGAGAAACTTAACAGAAACCCATGGGGGAGGGGAAGGAAAAAAAAAAAAAAAAAAGAGGTTAGAGTGGGAGAGAGCCAAAGCATAAGAGACTCTTAAAAACTGAGAACAAACTGAGGGTTGATGGGGAGTGGGAGGGAGGGGAGAGTGGGTGATGGGTATTGAGGAGGGCACCTTTTGGGATGACCACTGGGTGTTGTATGGAAACCAATTTGACAATAAATTTCATATATTAAAAAAAAAAAAAGAAATACATTTCTTTCACTTTATCTATGGTTTGTCCTACTTCAAACGAAAGCACACTGGAAATTTGACCCACCAAGGCAAAATCAGAATGCCCCCTCTGGAAACTTCCCTTCAAAATGGCAGAAACCAATGTCATAAAACAATGGGTGGGTGTTATTCCCATAGATAAGGCCCTACTATACAAAATGCCATGTACAAATTTATCTACAGCCAAAATGTTGGTTTTCCCTCATGAAAACACTGCCCCTGAATTCCAATCGTTCTGAAAAACAATTAACCTGTCAAGTTTAAAGTTTTTGTTCATAATTTGGACTGTATCCTGCCATTGATATTTATTTTAATCTCCTACTGATTTCTGTGGGAATTCTTCTTGTAGAATTTAGGCAGGATATAGCCCCAAAGGAATTTCTGCAAAGTAGCTTCCCACTTTCAACTCTTTGTGTTTGATTTTTATTAAGTTTAGGTCATGACGCTGTATATCTAAAAATAGGTCTATAATAAAGTCTTCTATTTATAGAATCAGGCTGAAAGGTCAATGAGAACACTAAAGTCTCACAGGAACAAATACATTACAAATGATTTTTAACCATATGTTTTTGGTCCAGTTTTAAAAAAAATTGGAATATATTATTTAAAAATGTCTTTTTTACTTTATATGTTCCTAAATGTCTATCTGCTATGAGATTCATTTTTAAAATGCCCATTTAAACCATGCTTAAAATATTTGAAAAGAGTAGATATCATAGAAGACAGTCATTAAACATTATAGTAATGACAACTATAGAATTATGGAGCTTGGAAATTCTTTAGAATGGTGTAGAGTTTTTAAAAAGCAAAGTAGAAAATGATATATACAAATATTTGCAGTAACGTAAAAAATGTACCTAAATAAAGATTGGGTGTTAATAGAAATTTAAATTTTGTGTTAAACACTTAGTGAATTTTATGTCTTATCGAATTTCCTAATGTTTTGGATTTTATATATTAAAATTAAAATGCCAACAAATAATATCATTCCCTTTAAATTCATCAAATTCATGTGAACTTAAAGTCATGACAAAAACTGAAAGAAATGTGGGGTGCCTGGGTGGCTCAGTCGGTTAAGCGTCCGACTTCGGCTCAGGTCATGATCTCACGATTCGTGAGTTCGAGCCCCACATCGGGCTCTGTGCTGACAGCTAAGAGCCTAGAGCCTACTTCAGATTCTGTGTCTTCCTCTCTCTATGACCTCCCCCCACTTGTGCTCTGTCTCTCTCTGTCTCTCAAAAATAAATAAATGTAAAAAACAAAATTAAAAAAAAACTGAAACAAGTGAGAGAAATGTCACTAAGAATATGGTGGTAAGCAGAGCTTAATGTATAGACTTGTCAAATCACTATGTTGTTACCTGAAACTAATGTAACATTGTGGGTCAACTATACTTCAAGAAAAGAAAAAAAGAATGTGCTGGTACGTCAGTAATTTAAAAAAAATTAGTGCTCCCTGGATCACTTCTAGAGCAACTAAGGGCATCTCTGGTCGTGTGTTAATCTTTTTTTTTTTTTTTTTTCCCGGTGTCATGAAAATAACTTTAGAAGTTACAAGATACCCATAAAAGTTGCCCAAGAGAATTTTTGCCACTGCTCTGTCTACCTGATAGGGTTTTCTGTGGACCAGATGAGATGATGTTTATCTAAGCACTTTGAAAAGTACACACGAAAAGCAGCAGAGTAATTTTCAGCATAACCCCAAATATTTTCCAGATTAGATCTGTAATTTGATCTCAATTGTATAAGGAAGAAATAAGATGAAATGAAACAACTATGAAACAAGTCTCTGAAGAGTCATTGTAACACAGACTCACACTGTTCTTTGTCCCTTAAGAAGAAACAGATGCTAAAATGACTTATTATTTTGAGGGAAACCTGGGTGGCTCAGTTGGTTGAGCATCAGACTTTGGCTCAGATCATGGTCTCTCAGTTGGAGAGTTCGAGCCCCACGTCAGGCTCTGTGCTGACAGCTCAGAGCCTGGAGCCTGCTTCGGATTCTGTGTCTCCCTTGCTCTCCGCCCCTCCCCCACTCACATTCATTCTCCCTCCCTCCCTCTCTCTCTCTCTCTCTCTCTCTCTCTCTCTCTCTCAAAAATAAAACATTAAAAATTTTTTAAATAAAATAAAAATAAATAAATAAGATGACTTATTATGTTGAGGCCAACCTCCAACACAGGCTTGGTTTGGGAAGCTCTGATGCTGCAGAGGCAACGTCCTGGGTCCATTATACAAACTGCAGAATGGCCCTCACGGAGCGGTCAGCAGACGGGGTGGCCACCAAGGCCCCTAGTGTCAGGATGCTCCCGCATGACGACGGATGTTGGAGCGAGGCTCAAGTACCAAGTCCTCGCCGCTTCCTGCCGACTGGCAAACTGTCTACCAGGAAGACCTTGCTCTGGAGCTCCCCACTGGCTGCCAGGGATTCTGTCAGATTCATCAAGGCCTGACGGCTTCTGCAGTTCGACCTCGCTTCCTCTCCCCTCTCACAAAAGCCTCCAGTAGTCCTGTCTCCATCCCAGCATCTGCTTCCCAGAACCCGACTGACTCCAAGAATAGTCCAAGAAAGATGGCAGGAGAGACGTGGTTCCCAGACTGGACCGCCAACCACAGGTCGGATGCTGAGGACCCCATCCCAAGCTGTGTGTGAGCCACGCACGGACCCCCACACAAAGAGATAGCCCAATTACTAAAGAGTCACTGACGTGACTCGAGAGGCTATTCTTGTGGCAGGAAACGCCATGACTGGGGAATCTACCAAGAATTGGAAACGGCCTGCAAAAGAACAGTGGAATCAGTTGGTTGCCACTAAGTCATGGCAGTGTCCTTCCTAATGAAAAGCTGATACTATTTAACAAATAATTGAGAATCGAGTGTAAAGACCAGGGTCCTTGGTGGGAGCCTAAAAGACATCGATTTTCTCTCTTGCAAGACCATAAAAGGCCTAAGACAAAACTGAGGAGTTACATTATAGTCACTTGTCTTCAAACAGTCGAAGCCTCGGCTGAAGCAGGTCTGTCCTGCCGAGCTTGGAACCCAGGCTGGGTACACCTGGAACCCTGGCAACTGAAATGAGAATATCTGGGTAGATGTCCCTTGAGGTTTGGGTTCCAAAGACCCTTTACATTAATAAGCTTAATTTTTTAGAGTACTTTTAGATTCACAGCAAACTCGAGGGGAAAGTACACAATGTCCCCATGCATACACAGCCTCCCCCATCAACATCCAGACCCTTCTGAGCTCTCAGAGCCTACCCAGGGGAACCACCCCTTTCCAGCAAAACCTAGCCCCACTCCCAGGGAGGAAGAAAGCACAGCGCTGGTCCTCTGCAGAGCCTCAGGGGTTCTCTCATGATGTTGACCATCCCAACAGGTAAGCCACAGCATAACCCAACCAGGGACGTGCTAGCTGTCCCAAAGGTAGGAAGAGCCTCTTGTCACGAAGGAACTCGAGACTTAGCCAGCACATCCCAGCAGCACACTGGTATGCTGGGAGTCAGGGATTTTGTGGCTAGTCCGTCCACAAAACATCACATGGATCCACAGTATGAGTGACAATATGCTAATTTGACGAGATGAGCAAGGAGGCTTGGTGAAGACACAGAATCTCTCCAGATTGCTTTCAGGGGTCTCTTGATCAAGGGGACTGGAAACTAAGGGAGAGTTTCCTGACTTAGAGCATTCTCTTGTGATATGGGCCTTAACACCCTGCCAGAGCCCCCTGGGGAAGATCCAACCTAGGTGGTAGGAGCCATCCTAGGTGGTGAATGGTGGGTGGTGAACACAACTGAAATTCCTGAATGGCGACGGTAGATTGTGGGGAACTGATTAAAAGGCTCAGAAACGTGACCATGCTAGAGCGGTAATATTGTGGTGAGGCCAGCAAATCATTTGGTGTTGTCTCCTCCTCCCCCAACCGAGGAATGTTCAGAGTCACAGGAGACTGAGAGGCTCAAGAATTAGCTGATAACACAGGCAACAGCTTCGCTAAGAGTCAGCAGTGACTGCCCCATGCGAGCCAGGTCTGAGAGAGGAGAAGTGGTAAGAGAACTGGCCTCACCCAAAGCAACAGAGATGCTGAGGCCAGAAGCAATGAAGCCAGGGGCTTTTAAATGTGTATTACATTTATTTTTTTTAAGTTTATTTATTTTTGAGAGAGAGAGCAAGCGAGCATGGGAGGGGCGGGGGGAGGGGTGGAGAGAGAGAATCTCAAGCAGGCTCCAGCTGTCAGCTCAGAGCCTGATGCACGGCTAGAATTTATGACCCGTGAGATCATGACCTGAGCCAAAACTAAGAGTCAGACGCTTAACCACTTAACTGACTGAGCCACGCAGGCACCCTGCTAGAGGCTTTTAAACACCAGAATCTAGGAGGCAGGGGCTCACAATGATCATAATAACCATCCAGGCCACAGTGGCAGCTGATGGGGTTTGCTTCACGGGGAGGTATGGAGGTGATGAACACGACAAGGCTTCCTTAGCAGAAAGACAGATGTGCAACCAATGAGGTCACGCTCCCACATATAATCAAAAGCAAGCAAGAACGGATGAGTAGAGGATGGTCACTGCCTGTAAAGAACCACAATCCTGAGGCAGTTTTCAAAGCTGGGGGCCATTAACTGAAGAGAGAGCTGTGTCCATAGGAGGCAAAACCCGACAAAAACATGGCAAATGCATATTGTAACCATGCCTCCACTTGTTCCCCAGAAGAACCTAAAGCAATTTGCTCAGGTAACTGTTCACTGAGGAGGGGGCAATACGCAGGCATTTCAAGGACTGGTAGACACAGGTCTGAATTGATATGGATACCCAGATAACTAAACTATCCGCTCGCCCCCCCATTATAATGGGAACATAGGGGGTCTAGGTAATAAATGGACTCCCGGAATAAATCCAACTTATAGTGAGACTATGGGTCTACAAATCTACCCGAATAAATCCAACCTATAGTGAGACTATGGGTCTATAAATCTACCCGAAGTTCTTTTCTAAAGTTCCCAAGTAGACATTTGACTTGCTTGAAAATCAGAGTTACCTTCACAATGGGTTCGTGGGCTGTGTGGTAAGAGCTATGATATCGGGGAACTCTCCGACATCACTCCCACCCAGTCAAGAGAGTCAACAGAAGATATATGCCAGAAAAGACAACAGATTCATGCCATCTTCACAGATCTAAAAGACAGCGAGGTCCTGGTGACTATTACAGCTCCATTTTATTTGTCTGGCTGGATCCTGCAAGTAATGGATGGATCCTGGAGAATGATTACAGACTTCAAGTCATAGGCTGACCAGCTGCCATGACAGGGTTAGCATCATTGCAAGAGCAAATATGGCCTCAACTATATATCATGCAGCTAGTGACTTAATTAATACATGCTTTCTTTCCCAATCAACAATGAAGATCAGAAACCATTAGCTTTCTCTTGGAAAAAAATAAGTTACAACATTCACAGTTTTCCCCAAGGCTTTCTTGACAATCCCACTCTGTCATAATATAGTCCGAAGAGATCTAGATTTTGTGGGTAGTCCACAAAACATTACATGGATCCACTGTATCAGTGACATCATGCTAATTTGACAAGATGAGCAAGGAGATTTCGTGAAGACACAGAATCGCTCCAGGGGACAGGGTGGCGATTCCGTGAACATTCAGAGACCTGTCCCTGCAGGAAAGATTTGGGGGCTCCAGTGATCAAGCATGTGCCAGGACATTCCCTTCAAAGTAAAAGGCAAACTGTTGCATTTTGAACACCTACCACTCGGAACAAAGGACGGCTCTAGGTAGGTGTCCTCATTTTGGAGGCAACGTGGCCAATACCTGGGAACACGGCTCTGCCCATTCGTGGGGCGAGCCAGACATCGATGAGGAAGGCGCCCCACAAGCCCTGGAATTAACACCTGTAGGCACTGCAGCACCAGCTCAAGAGCAAAACTCTGTGAGGATGGGCCCCCATCTTCCAGGACAGGCTACTTACACTGAATTAGAAACTTTTATATGGCACTGTGGACCCCCATATGAAGAGTACATGGGCTTGGGTGCAGGAGTGAACCATCATCATCCCCAGTGTTCACCCTTACAACTCTGGGCTCTACAGGGTTACGGGTCCTGTTCCTCCAAGGAGAACAGAAATTCTAACAGTTAACATTTAATAAACCCTTATTATATGCCAGAAACTATTGTTTGTGGTCTGCAGGTGCCAAACCATTTAATCCCATCAAAACATTGAGGAGTATTTACTATCGTCAACCTCTGGTTAATGTGGAAACCAAAGCACAACAAGGAATCTTGCCCAAGCTCACATACTTACTAAGTGTAAAACTCAACCACTATGAATACCAAAATTTATGACACAGTGAGTCAGATAACATTCCGCTGATACTGGACAGCCAAGATCTAACGGTCACATGAGACATTACTGTCAGGCCTTGACTATGTAGTCAGGCTCAGAGGCAAGTCAAGAGCTATTTACTTGTAGCAAAGCCATGTCATGCTTCCAAAATCATCAGAGCTCCCTCTGTCTCTCTTAGCACAGGGCCTATACAACATGTGTAGGCCCCACTGAGCCAGAAGGGCCAGATGTAAGGGTTGCTTGCATGGCATCTGCACCAATTGGGGAACATTCCTGTTTTCAGGTCAAACTGGCGGTCGTTTGGAGCCACTGTATATAGGTCAGCTTCATTTTTATGCTTCATTTTTCTTTCAAAATCAAAGAGGTTTTTTGTTTGTTTGTTTGTTTTCCATTTTGAAGAGGAGCTACCTTAGATCATAGGACTCTCATAAGCTTTATGGAAGCGAAATATCCTTGCACTTCTGTGACATTTATTTTCCAGGTTGGGTACTCATGTATCTTACCAAGGGAATAGGGACCCTATGTTTCCATTCTATGTGTCAGTAGGGTGATGGCCAGGATGATGTCCTGAGCATTGATGAAGTAATTACTTATCCCTGCAGAATGACTTGGGACACAGAACCAGACAAGTGATGCCACCGTGTGACAAGGCAGTGAAGATGTACAGCTGTCTGTGTCACATGAAAATAAACTTTCTGTGATTTACTGCTTTTGGTGATAGAGAAAAAACACCGTTTGTCAAATCAGCGGGTGCTAAGGAAGGGCCATATTGATTCATTCCAGTGAAGAGACCACATCTTGTACAAAATTGCAATATTGAATCCCCACTTGATTAAGCTTCTGATAATCTACTGTCGTTCTCTGTGATCTATTTGTCTTTTTCACTAGCTGAACTGGACAGCTCAGAGAATCTCCACCCCTACATCTTTCAAGCCTTAAATGATATTGCAAATATTTGTAATTTCTCCAGGTCTGCAGTAATGTCTTTGATTTATTCCCATTGTGGGTGGGGAAAACCCCAGAAGCTTCCACTTGGCTGTTCTTAACAATAATAATAGCAAAACTTCCATGATTTTTGGTACTATCCATACACTATCCATACTACTATCCATAAATTAAGAAATTTACCTATATTAATTCATCTAACCTCAAAACAACCTGAGAGGTACGTGCTATTATCATCCAATTTCACATGAGAAATTATAACAGGTCAAGGAAACAATGTGGATTCTATCCGTCAATGGAAACACCTTCAGTCAATTCTTGTTATTCATGGTAGTTTATAAAGTTGCCCTTGGGGTGCCTGGGTGGCTCAGTGGGTTAAGCACCCAACTATACATGAAGGGTGAAGGATCTAAGACTATGTACAGTAAGGCTTCAGAGACAGCATTCACTGGACAAACCCCAGGGTAAAGGCAACAGCAAGTGTATGATCTTCTGTGGCCCTCTGAATTCTGGAACAGCACAGATAGATCTTACAGGACCCAACAAACAATATTAAGAAATGATTTCCGACTCTGAGACTCTTAAGCTCCATGATTAGAGAAGTACCAGCCTCAACCCTGGCATAATCAAAGGCTGATGTTCAAGCCTTATAGTTATGGTAATATAACAAAGCAGAGTATTGGCGTCCAAGTTCCCACCCTGGTATGATCAGGGACCTGGAGACTAGAAGTTGTAGCCTGAGTCTACTTTCTCAGTACTTACAAGCCTTAATTTCTGGGAAAATGTGACTAGAGCAATATCCAGAGAGATCTGCAAGAGGCTAGTCTATAAGGAATAAGGGTTAAACAGGTTAAAACTTAAAGATATTCTGACCATAAAGATCGAGGTATTTCTCTTTTCCTCTTTCTGGGTATTCTTGAGATAACCATAGAGTCCTCTGAGGAATGCTAATCAGGAGATTCAAAAAATATTATTGGGTTGCTATTGCACAGCTTTTTGTATGCACTCCTGGCTTCTCCTTCAAACAAAGGACCCTGAGTGTGGAATCAAAGGAAGGGTCGCCATTACGATTATGTCCATGCCAGAGCTCTGCTCACCTGACCTGTCCTTGCTCAGATATACAAATCAAGTAAGACCTTAATGGGCTCACCGTCTGTTTTCACCCTCAGAATCTCAGGTGATGCAGCCACCACCATGGATGGACCTTGCAGACCAGACCAGAGCACTGTGATGACCAACCACACCACGCCTGATGCCTATTATGGTAAGCACATCTATCTTGCTTTGGGGGATTCATTGCGACAACTTGGTTTCCGTCACTTCAGCAATGTACCTTATCCATTGCAATCAGGGAGTCGCTTCAATTGTCGTGTCTTCCTCCGGCGGCTCGAGCCAACAGACAGCTGGGAGCAGAGCACCTCTGAAGGCGCTCACGAAGGCTGTGTCTTCAGAGCCCTCTCTGGCCAAAGCGAGTGGGGAGAAGTGAGATGCATATGTTAAACTTACTCCAACATATTTTATCTCCCAAACCTTGGGATTTCTTTCCTGATTCCATCCCAAGAATTTTCTGCCTTCCCAGTCTGATTTGGCAAGAGCCACCTGAGACTTTATTTTAGTTACTCAACCAAACCATTATCATTACTGCCAGGTGTTAAAGCCACCCTGCACCCAGAATTCTGCCACTCGTGTGGATCGATTCAGCCCAATCTGAAACTCTGTTTCCCCCCTTTGCTCAAGCAGGCCCAGACACGTTCCCCAGATCCTTCCTGACGTGAGTCAGAGTACTGCTCCAGTTCTTTCGGTGGGTAAGTCACATCCTACCAGCCTTGACTTTGTTATCCCTCCTCCCATCCCCTGCCCCCTAGTTATGGGATCTAATTTAGTCGTATATTTAGATGTAATACCGTGTGATGAGGAGGTTAACTGGTTTCCCACTGCAATAGAATTCCCTCCAGCCGGTGAGATTCTAAGTCTTTAAACGAGGCAGGACCAGGCTCTTAGAAAGGAGCAAGGGGTTATTTCACCTGGTATGGAAAGTTTGTTTGGAGTTAGATGCCTCGATTCCTTTACTCCTCTAAATCCATCCTGGATAAGTCCATTCCACTGTCAGGAGTTCCATTACCACCACCCTTTGCCCTGGCTGTCCCGTCAGATTTCTGCAGAGGTTGTAAAGCATGCTGGTGTGGAGATCCACGGCTACAGAAACATACGGTACGGGTGCTTTTTAGCTATTTCGGTGCTCGGGAAAAAATGAGAGAATCATTTAGCAGTTGTAGGAAGCCCCCGAGATTTAGTCTGCACATTGAGTCAAGAACTTGAGAAATTCAGCTCATCGTTTTCTTTCTTTAATCTTTAATCTTTTCACTGTCGCTAAAAGCACAACAAATGCTGTCTCTTGGCAGGGCAGCCCAGCCCCTCACATCCTAGCCTTTGATGGAAACCTCAGATGATAGTTGATTAAGCTGTTTACCACTGTGTACCATGGACAGTCACGCCTCCGCCCCTGGATACTATGTAGACGCCATCTTGTGCCAGAGTAGAACCCCAGGGAGTAAAGCTGAATCATGTGGAAGCATTTTGTGAACCAATAAACCCAGGTCAAGTAACTCCCAGTTTTCCGGGGACTTCGGACTACAACTGTAATATCCACTTCTAAGTCCATTAACATAGTTGCATCTGGAAAAAGCAGAAACCCCTACGATGCTAGTGCCACTATCATAGGATCTCCCATAAAAGGAAATCTGTAAGGAGTGTGGGCTTCAGAATCATTTAATCCCACAGAACAGGGGTGGCAACCAGGTCTCAGACTATTTGTTTCTCCTCTCCGCTTTGCACAGTGCTGGATCCATCTTAAGGCTGTTTCACCTCAAGCCTCCAGGAAGTATGCCAATAGGAATCAATGCAGGTCATGTGGGAGAAAGAGTGGCTTTCCTTGGCACTGTGTCATGAACTAAGAAGCGAAGCCAAAGCCTCGATCCAGCAGAATTTCCTCAGGTTTTTTGCCATGTGGATGAGTTAAAGTCTTTAATGTGCATTCACAATTATGGATTCTGCTTACAGGTAATTTTTTGCACTTGAAACAACTCTCTTTCCTCTCTGGATTTTTTACTCTGGTACTACAATAAGGCCAGGTTAGGATAAACTCTATGAAGACAGACTCTTAATTTTATAATTTTTTTTCACTGTGATGTTTCTCGTGTTCGGGAAGCACTCAATAAGCATATGTGCAATGGGTGAGAAAGACTCCCTTTGAGAAATCTTCCCTGTGGCAGCCGGAGATGCCTAAGGATAGACAATCCTAGCCGATATCGGCGGTGCTCTGGATTTTGGAGTATAAAATAATCTTTCCCTCCGTGTCATTTTTGTTAGCTTTATTTTCCTTTGCCTCTTGTGATCTGAGTGGCCTACCAGTGGCCAGGGTTTGGATGTGGATAAAAAGAAGTAAATAAAGCCTATTTTTAGCCTAGACTCCCTTAATCTGTCTAGTTTATACAAATGAAGTCACCCAGGCTCTTAGGTTTCCAGCAAATGAGAGATTGATCTCATGCAGGAGTTGCATTAAGCTGAGACTCCAGGAACACTGAAATCCCCTGATTCCTGCCTTGGCTAGCCATGCTTCCTCCTCAAAAGACCCTGTACGTACAATTGTGGCAATGTAGGAAATACAGGACTCTCCCATTAACTAGGATTTTGTGCCAGAGTAGAACCCCAGTGAGTAAAGTTGAATCATGTGGAAGTATTTTATTTTTCCTATACTAGTTAGGTGTAAATATTCCCAAATCAAGGAGGCCCTACGCCTGCTGTTTTTCTCCCCAAGCTGGAACCAGAGTCTCAGAATTTACCATAACAATGAAAGGCAAAGCCCTTGCCCAAATGAGAAATGGAGACCGTGTTTCCTTCGCAGATAAGTCACTGCCCCTAGGCAGGTGGCTTCAGTGAGCACCCCTGCAATCTCACCAACCCAACTCTTTGCCTTTCCTCCTTAGGGCAAAGATGAGACTGGAGAAAGGATAGGGTTTCCTCCCCCCAGGAGCCAGCACAGGCCAGCTCGCAAAAGCTGAGCCCTCCACGCTGAGGACTGGAAGCCAAAAACTTAAAATAGTAAACAGCATACTCGGTTTGCAGTTTCCCTTCCCGCCGTCACCTTCGTGCACCCGGACGGATGACAAAAGGCAGCTGATGGAGAATCCGCGGGCTCAGGATTCCAGCCGCACCTCTCCTTGGAGTCACATCTCATAGGAGAGATCGATTCCCATTAAAATGTGCGCAAAACCATATTGCCGTGTGTTTGGAAATGAAAGGACGTGATGCAAGGTAGTTTTGAAGTGCCACGTCCAGCCTGTGCTCCCGCTCCTGCCCTCGAATCCTTCTGAAAACCTCGTTATGTATAATTTCCCTCGGGCTCTGGAGTCAAGGGGAGTCTGGGGTTGTGCTAGAAACAGATGCTGAGAGAGGGACTCAAGGGCAAGTTGTTGATGTGGGACGTGACCTCGGGAGGGAACCGCAGCGCACGGAGAAGTGAGGCAGCAAAGGGGAAGATGGTGCCACACACAGGGCGTGTTAGTGACCAGGTGACTGCTGAGGACCTTCGCGGAGATGCTGCACTTCCTCTTCCTAAGGAGTGAGGAAGTCGGGCTATTTGCCCCCCAATTCCTTTCCATCAGGGCCCACAGGCTGCTCCAGGGGCATCAACTTCTCAAGCCTGAGCATTCCAGGGAAAGCCCTTGGGCGGAGATTTCCCTGAGACTCTGGAAGGAAGGTGAGGCCGGGAATGTGGACGGGAGCATCAGCAGCTCCTATTACAATATATAAACTACCCCTGGGAAAGTCCTCTTGGAGGAACACTCTTCACCAGATCAGCTCCCTAAAATCTGCGTGAAATCCTTTCTAAAGTCTTTAGAAGACTATAAAATAATAGTTATATTTTTCAATCTTCATCAATAGAATGACATTTCTTTATGTACAGTCCCTGGAGATTATCATGCCTCTTCTCATCCGTTATGAAACATATTTATAAAATGCTAATAAAGACCATCTCTGCCACGAACCTGTATTATTTTTTTATACTATTTGGTGATATGCAGCATTTCTTCTATCCCCTCTCCTGACAAAAAGGAACGTTGGGTAATATTTTTTTGAAAACTTACGACATCCCAGGCACCGTCTTGAAGGGCAGGCGTGATTTAAATCACTAAATCCTCACAATAAACCAGTGAAGGAGGGGCCTTCATTCACAGATGAGGAAAATAAGGAAATGAGGGGCTAGTTCTTAGAGCAGGAAAGAAGAATCCAGCAGGCAGGCTGGCTTCAGTACCTCCTGCGATCATCATCTCTGGCCTATTTCACCAGTACAAGGGTCGTGTCGCTGACTCTGAGTTCTGTTCTTTATATGAAATGTCACAGTATGATTCTTATACTTTCTTGAGCTCAGTGCAGTTTCTGCGAGTCATGACCACAGATGGGCATCCTTGTGACTGAAAAGTCAGCCCTGTTGTATTTGTGCAGCCTGATGTATAGTAAGGGACTTTCCCCTTGGTCCTTATGATCTATGTTCTGTTTATATTTGCCAAGGTCAACAACATCTAATCTCTTTCGGTCGGCTTTTTTGTTTGTTTGTTTTAACATGTTATGTATTAGGTCTTCCCGTTCTGTGATAAGACAAGATTACCAGAAGGATCAGAGAAGCTTCTCTCACTATAATAAGTGCTCTTAGGATGCCCAGTGCTGCTATCTTGGGCTATTCCATTTTGATGATAATAGGGCTAGAATATTTATCAAACTGCTATTTAGTTCTTACGGATGGATCTCTGGGATTAGAATTGGATTAAGAGATTTATGGGAAATGATAAGGGCTCCGAATCCCCACATTCACAGGAAGATAGTCGGCACTAGAATAATGGCAGGAAATAAAAAGGTTTTGAAGTATTGCATATAAAAAACAGAGTATCACCGATAATGTATTTCAGGAGTCAGATACCCATTATGTTTCATAAAATTTACTCATTTTTACCTTGATAACATTACTTACACTATACAAAAAAACAGAGTTGGATGCTGGGCTCTTGAGAAATGCAGTTTAATCTGAAGTGTATGTGATCCCCCTCACTAACCTATTTCCACATCCTGATAACAGAATGTGTAAACATTTTGGGTGGCCCCAGAGGTTTTCAAATTTCAAACCTTTTTGCAGGGATGCCTTGAAGCATTTTTAAAATAACAAACCCATCAGCATCCTGTTGGTTCCAAATGTTTTTGATTTATTCCCACTTTCAGACCAAAGGAACTTATCAAAACCTGGCAATCCTTTTACTTTGGACTTTTTTAAACAAATTTTTAAAAGTTTCCATGGTTATGGAAAAGGGCAGCGGTACAGTATTCTACCTTTTGTGGCCATTTTCTAAGTATAACAGGAATCAAAGTCTCCTCATTACAGAGAAGATAATGTGTCAGAAAACAGTTACTGTTTAGTTTGGGAAAAAATCAAGTAAAAAATCCAAAAGTATGGCAGCAGCTATATTTTCATAATGAACAGTGCAGTTGCTTGTCAATTTCATTCAGAAATCTTCCAAGAAACTTTCTGGCCCTTCATCCCACTTTGATTTAACCAGTGAAAGACAGCTGGGTTTATACACTAACGTGATGGGTTCTCCAAATTGTGACCTACCCGCATATCAAGGTAGGTTGTTTCCGACACCAATTTCTCCAATTTAGTTCCTATCCTTTCAATTACCATTGATTGTTCAGCCATTCACCAACAAGGCGATCCACATAATTTACGATATCAGAATTGTCCTCTGTTCTATTTCTAGTATATGTGCCCAGTGGTTTTCATTTTTCACTTTTTATCTTGCCCCTCACTTGAACAATTGAAAAATGACAAAACCATTTTTAAAATGTTTGCACTGATTGTTGTTTCCATAAGTCAGGCAAAGCCTGGAAGAAGATTCTGGGCAGTCAGGAATGACCCTCCAAATCCCAAGAAGATCAGCAAGTCAGGGAGTATTTGTCACTACATCTGGAAGTGAACAAGGACCTCCACCTACAAGTGTGTGACAGCCGGGAGCCATCGGACAAAGGGGAGCCCCTCTGGGGTCAACCTTGTTACAAACCTGTGAACTCTGTTCATGTTTTATGACCCTGACAAGCCAAGAACTTGAGATGTCAGTTGAGTGAAGGCAAGAGCAGGAATCTCTCCCTTGTCCACTTTGATCATCCTGAACACAGTTTTGTCTAATCTTCACACGCTGTTTAACTTCTTTCTCGACCCAGAGGACACAGGGCATTTTGTAATTTTAGATCTTGTTTATGGCAAATATCAAAACCTTAGTAACTGATTTAGAATCTAATGACATATAGAGAAAAGACTACCTTTTCCTCTTCATAATTCTTCTCCATAACAATAAAATGACTCATCTATATGCATTGTTTAGCATTTTACTGCCACATTGTTATTAAGAATTTTTTTTCCAGGGGCGCCTGGGTGGCTGAGTCGGTTGAGCGTCAGACTTCGGCTCAGGTCATGATCTCACGGTTCATGGGTTCCAGCCCCACGTTGGGCTCTGTGCTGACAGCTCAGAGCCTAGAGCCTGCTTTGGTTTCTGTGTCTCCCTCTCTCTCTCTGCCCCTCCCCTGTTATGCTCAGTCTCTCTCACTCTCTCAAAAATAAAATAGAAACATTTAAAAAGAAAAGAATTTTTTTCCAACCAATATTTTTAAAATTAGCTTTAGGTTTTGATCGGGGTAGGAGACGGGTTGGTTAATTCACTTTTTGGTTTTATTATTTTGTAAGACATTGCATAGCTCCAATGTCAAAGTAACATACAAACATTCGGAGAAAGCAGCTCTCATTACTGTCTCTTCTTCCCTACATCCTCTCTCTTCATATGGGTGAATATGCTCATTAGTTTTTGGATTAACCTTCCATAGTTTCTTTCGGAAAATATAAGCAAGTATACACACACGTGTGCACACGCACACTGATTGTATCAGAAACACTATTCTGAGCCTTGCTTTTTCATTTAATAATACGTCCTGGGATTACACAGAGCAACATATAAAGATACTCTGTGTCCCATTCTACAGG
Source organism: Panthera tigris (assembly GCF_018350195.1). Taxonomy (NCBI): domain Eukaryota; kingdom Metazoa; phylum Chordata; class Mammalia; order Carnivora; family Felidae; genus Panthera; species Panthera tigris. The sequence goes on along the minus strand of NC_056663.1, from coordinate 8,110,200 downwards.
CAGGCACATATCACCATGTGAATGTACCGTCTTTTATTCAACCAGTCTCGTGATTATGGATACTGGCTCGTTTCTTCTATCTTGCTGTTACTAATAATGCTGCAATACCCTGTGCCTGCATCAGTGTTTTGTTGATTTTCTGCCACTTCCAACCAACTTACACATATAATCTATGTGATTTGCAATTTACTCAGCAGATGACCTACATAAACCTAGTGGAACCATTTCAGAATTCGAGACAGAGATTTCACATCAAGCTTCGGAGAGCCCGTCCCACATGATAAAAGCACAAAAAGGGAAGCGGGCACAAAAAAAGCAACCAAGACTTTATGCATCTCCCTATGGGAAAACAAACCCTATGAAAGATGTGTCGTCCACAGCAGGCTGAACAGTCTGCAGATCCGATAGGCGTTAAGTAAGGACTATGACAACCCAAATGTTTAAAAATGGTATTGTACTGTGATTCTTTATAATCCACCTTGCAGCAATAATTGGGAACTCAAACTGTGGTTTCTCCAATGTAATAAAAACAAGACTGAGGGACTGTGTTTAGAGAAAGTTCTGGTGATTTTTAGGACAGACTTTTAGTAGATCCATCTCATCATTCTATCTCATTTTTACTCACTACCACATAAAATGGTATTTCGAATACAAGAACACGAACCTAAATGCTGCTGATGGGTCCACGTTTGGAGTTCTCTAAGAATGAAACTTTCAATTTAATTGGAGGGCCACAGATGTACACAGGGGAGTGAGATTTGTAAATGTTGAACTACATCTAATCACTTACTTTGCAAAGTGGTGGGAAACTCTGAGTTGTGCTCTCCACACCACTTCCCTGCTTCCTTTACCGTCACATGCTTGTCACCCAAGACAACATGCCAGCTGAAGATCTACGAAAAATAAGCAAGATGATTGTATTCAGTTCATGGATGAGCCGATCTGCCTCACAATGTCTGTGCATCAGTATGCTGGAAAAGTCGGTTAGAGCATGGGCTTTGAACCCTTAGAGCCTGAAGTCACGAGGTGGTGATTCCAATCACAGTTTCAGCGCCTTTCCTTCGGAGAGTGACTTAGCACCTTGGTACCTCAGTTTCCTTAACTATTATCCTTATAATAGTAGTGCCTCTCTTATATTATTGTTCTGACAATTAAGTGAGCTAACATTTAAACCATTTGCTCTTGGAACAGATTAAGTGCTCCAAATTTAGCTTTTGTGAATTCTAAATTAATTATTCTGCTTAGACCCACCTAGGAAGGAAAATTGGTGGTCCCCCCCCCCATAAAGCGTATAGCTTACCAGCTTTAACCATGGGAACAACAATCTTCCAGAGTAATGTAGGCATAAGGGAGTCTAAAGACAAAGCCAGAAATTTCCCCAGGAAATAGGAAGAGAACATAAGGATGCATGGGAAAAAAAAAAAAAAAAGGTATTCTAGAATCTCCTAAATTCTCCAGCACACAAGATGGCCACAATCATGTTGAACGACCAAATTGTAAGGTAGTGGTGTTGACTCACAGAGAATTAAAATGAAATTGCTATAACAGATTAGTTTAAAAACCTCAAGATTCAATACCCTTTAGTAAAATCCATTCTCTTATCTCATTGCCCCTCCCTTCCACAAACCTAATTTTGGTTTTTCTACTACATATTTCAGTATCAATGCATATATGATGTTTATTCTCTTTATATCAATGCTTTAGAGATGCTCTATTTTTCTTATTGTTCTTTTTTGAATTTAAAGATCCATGAGGGCAAAAATATTTATTCTGTTCACCACTGTTTTCTTCGTTTGTATTACTGAGGGAAATTGTTAAAAACATGACTTGTTATACACAAGTCAACTTTGGAGAATGTTCAAAATAGAAGGTGTTACGGTTACAAAATAATTAATATCCAAATATTCTTCTTTGACAATATCTAAAAACTAGAACCAGTTTTATCTCATGACCTATCTGGGCTCGTGCTGATAAAATCATACCATCAGAATCATGGGCAGCATAACTAATTGCCAGTTCTCTGTGCCAAGAACAAACCTGCAGGAAATCTGAGCAAAGCTTCTAATAACATCATTTCATAAAATGGAGGAATCAGAATTTGTTACATCAGTGTGTTGTCATCTCACTAAGTGAATACCTCTTGTCAACCAAGATATTAAATCACAAGATATTAAATGGGAGACAACAAGCCCCACGTAGAAGTAACATAATAGGTATTAAATGAGACTTTTCCTGCCTTAGAATTGCAGCCGAAGAAAACACAATCAGTCCATAAATAATCTCACACAGCGTGCTAGACATTTCTGTCGGATTTTCTTCAAAAGAGAACCAAGCTACATAATCTGTGCCCTATCTCTAGCGTTGGGTGCCATTGCCTACACAAGACATGGACGGGAAGTGAGGAGGAGAATGACCAGACGAGTGGTGCAAATGCTCCTGTTGGCCTCCCTTCTCCGTGTGAGGGGGGCTTTAGCAGAACCCTCCACGGACAGCGGAGCTGCTGCCACAGGGGAGGACACATCCCCCGCCCTCCGGGGGGCACACTGGCTGAGCTGCGGAAACCGGTGAGGAAACCCGCGAGCGCGGCTTGTGCTGCTCCAGGCGCGAAGGTTACTGAGGTCTTTTCTCTCTTTCCTTCCAGGGGGAGCTGTCCCTGTGAAGGAGCCCAAAGCCAGGCGGTCAGAAGTATTTAATCCTGACTATCAGGATCAGGATGAAGCAGGCACTGAGGATGTTGGGAAGGATGCTGATTTCCCTGAGTGGCAGGAGCTCTGTCTTCAGAGCGGCCGCAGGCTGGCAGGTGTCTCGGCTTCCAAGAGGAGATATGGGAAAACAGGAAATTACGGCGTACTTTCGTTTTCAAGGTAATGTAAAAGGGTCCCTTTCTACCAAGAGTTTCCCCCAAATCATTCGAAAGTCCAGTTCTGTAAGAGTTGAAGAAACAACGAGCAACTGTCCTAGTCAAATTTTTTGAGTGTCAGATGTGTCTCCCTTAACAACTGAGACACAAACCTTCAAGGAAGGATGATATTGATGCACAGAGCAGGTCAAGAGGATAGCCACGGGACAAAATGAGGGCTCTGGGCCCCTAGGGGGCCAGGAGAAGAGAGGATAGTAAAAGGTATCCACCGACAACCAGGCAAAAGGTTTCTAATTTTACCTCACCTTGGTTTTCCATCTCTTTTTCCAAAGACTAAAAAGGAAGGATCCATCCACAGTTAAGAGTCGTTACTCTGTCTTCATTTTAGGTCCTTATGCTACCCAAGGCAGCAAGGAGGTAAAAAGTGGAGTCCACGTAGGTTTTGGGGTGCTAGCCTTTTTTTTTTTTAATGTTTATTCGTTTTTGAGAGAAAGAGAGACAGAGCATGAGTGGGGGGAGGGGCAGAGAGAGGGAGACACAGAATTGGAAGCAGGCTCCAGGCTCTGAGCTGTCAGCACAGAGCCCGATACGGGGCTCAAACCCATGAACCGTGAGATCATGACCTGAGCTGAAGTCTAACGTTTAACTTACTGAGCCACCCAGGCGCCCCTAATGGTGCCAGCTTTTAATCTACACCCGTAAGGAGGCTTGTGGGTGATACTAAGCCAGTTCTCTCTGGATGTGAAGGAGAAATTTTATCCCTGGAATTTACAAAAAGCTCCCTGGAATTAACAGTTGGCTCACAGTCTAAGGCTGCTTTGTAGCATGCACAAGGACACGCGCACGTGCACACAAGCACTGCTGGAGGACCCTGTGTGACTTAACACTACCCCAGTGAAAAGTGCTGCTTCTTTCTGATGCCCTCCGTCAGCAGCTCCTGTCCTCCGTAACAGAAGAGCGTTTACTTTGTGCACCTCATGGCCTTCTTGTTGTCCATACTCAGCCTCAGATAACTTTGCTTTCTGACTCTTTTCACTGTGTCTTGCTTTTAGGAAGACAGCTGGGAAGGTGTCAGCGTGGCCTCAGGCCTCAAGCTTGGACAGACGCCGGGAAGAAAGGAGAAGCAGGATCCTGGACAGAATTCCTCGCATATTCCCTTCTGAAGAATAAAGATATAAATAATATAAATATAAATAAAGAATAAAGGAGGACGGTAAAGGAAAACATATGGAGTATTAATGAGGGAAGCAGAGAAATGTATTAATGGCATAAAAGAATTTGCTAGTGATTGATCTAGGTATTATATGTAGCATTTTATTCTTAAATATAGATTTCACGGTTGATGCTCTGGGGGAATTTAGTTAAAAAGGTAATGATTAATGCACTCGGAATTCTGAATCTAGCTGAGGCAAGTTTTAGATAGGAGCAGTTCTGATACATACACTCAGCTCACAAAAAAGTCAAGTCCATAAGCACTGCTGAAAACAAAAGCGGGTCAGAAATATTAAATCAAGGAAAACTTCCCAGAAAAGGAAAACTTCACATGGCTCCTGTAAACAATGGCGAACGTGCACTGGACACAGTTTCAGGTGGTGGGGAGTTTGTGGGTGCGGAAAACTCTTGACTTGCATCATCTCTTTCTGTCCTGCAGACACCCCTCCCCCCCCAAGCGCCCGTGGGCACGTGCACTCCACCGCCTGGCTATTGGGAGAGGATGAGGAAGGTGCGATCACTTTCCTCTTTCCTCCTCTGAGAACATTAAGACTCTGTACTCAGAGAATTGTAGATGATTATTAATATGTTCCATCTCTCAAGTTCTACATTTGCTTTTTACCTGGCCTTCTGAAGATGGTGCCTTCGTCCATTAAGGCCAGTCTACTGGAAGGACTGGAGGCCCTGTGTGAGGGGCAGGCTGCAGGCTGGCAGGATAAAGTACATCGCACATTTCACATCTTGCCTGCGTCTGGTCAACCCCTTAGCTTATGAATGTGTAGGGCTCAGGCAATTAACACAACGTGTTTTTATTGAAAATCAAATAGTTAAAATATTTAAAGTGAATATTAACATACCATCCTTTGAAAAATTAAAAAAAAATAAACTAAGTAAAAAAAATGGAGTTATCTCCATTCCTTTCCCATAGATTTAAAAAAATGTCTTGTTGGAACATTGCATTTTAAACTGTAATAGGCATGAATATTAGATGAGGGTGAATATTTCTCTTGGGACACAGAAGGCAGCCCCCTGTTATCACTCTCATGCTAACAAAAGAATAGCTTTAACCTCCATCATGATCAGAACCCAGAGGTAAGACGTCCCGGCTCCTAGCTCAGTAATGTATCCTTTGAATCAACTTAATAATCAACTCACGTAAATTTAATCCTGCATAAAGCCAAGTCTTATTATTAACATGCAATTTTGCTTATTTATTTCATTTCAATTGAATTTACGTTTAGACTTTTTGTTCTCAAAATTTTCTTTAGGGAAGTTGTTTTGATTGTATCATATTAAATACTGTGATTGAAACTCTAGAAATATGTATATAGATGTAATATATCATCATATAAAGACAAATTTTTAAACTTCAGCATGAAAGAGACAGAGAGTGAGGAATTCTAAAGCCATATACTTGAACAGTGGCAGATCAGAATTGATCCAAAATGTGATGGAAAATACTGAAGAGCTGATCTGATGTTTACCTGCTGTCCTGATACAACCTCACTAGTTAAATTAATCCCAATGGTGAGATGGTATCCCCAGGTTCTATGGAAAAAGTTTCTGAGTGTCAGATACCTGTTATAATTTGGATTCATGTTTATATAATCAGATTATTCATCTGCTTTCTATCTCACTGACTTCTGTTTATTATTTTCTCTTACTTGGGAATGGGTGGAGATAGATAGATAGATAGATAGATATCTCTCTATATAAAATCATATCAAGCTAGGATTCAATGTATTTTTTGTTATGGATTCTTGCATCTACGTTAATGAAGAATACTGGATTTTTTTTCTTGTAATGACTTAATTAGGTTTTTAAAATAATTTTTTTAATGTTAATTTATTTTTGAGAGAGAGACAGACAGAGCATGAGTAGAGAAGGGGCAGAGAAAGAGAAAGAGACATAGAATCTGAAGAAGGCTCCAGGCTCTGAGCTGTCAGCCCAGAGCCTGATGCGGGGCTCAAACCCATGACTACAGGATGGTGATCTGAGCCGAAGTCAGATGCTTAGCCGACTGAGCCACCCAGGGGCCCTCTTAATCTGGTTTTGATATCATAAGTATGCTGGCTTCATGAAATGGATTGGTAAATATTCCCTTTCCCTCCATTTCCTCTAAGAGTCTGTGTAGGATGGGTACTGTTTCCCCCTAACATGTTTGATAGAATTCACCAGTGAAGCCATCATGGCTTGAAGTTTCATTGTGGAAACGTCTTTATTAATGAATTCAATTTACTTAATGGGATAGGGTTCTTTTGACTTCCCATTTCTTCCTGCCACAATTTTGGTAACCTTTGCGTTTCAAAGAATTTGTCCATTTCTTCGAAGTTGTCAAATTTGTTGACGTGAAGTTGCTTACGATAATTACCTTCTATAGAATCGGCATGATCTACTTGCTGCATAGACAAACGCTTAGAAGTTTAAAAGAAATCTTTGAGATCTCACAGGTCCCTGGATTCTGGGTCAGGAATTCGGAAGTGTGTTAGCTGGGTGCTTCTGGCTCAGGAACTCTCACGAAGTGGCAGTCAAGATGCCAGCCAAGGCGCGGCTGTTGGAAAGGCTGACTGGAAATGCAGGATTGGCCTTCAGGGAGGCTCACACACCCTGATTCTGATAGGTTAGGACTGGTTGTTGGCAGGAGTTCCTTGTCACATGAACCTTGTCACCACGCCTCTTATTTGTGGTCACGACATGACAGCTGGCTGCTCCCAGGGTGAGCGAGCCAATGGCAAACAAGGTGGAAGACACAACGTCTTCAAGACTTGGCCTTGGGAGTCCCACTTGGTAAGTTCCACGGTATTTTTTGGTCATGCTTGTTGTCTCTATTAATGTAAAATGGAAATACCCAAAAGTATGAATACCAGGATGTGGGGGTGGTTGGAGTCATCTTTGAGGCTGGCTGAGATCTATCATTCAAGATGTATCATCCCTGGTATTTGTAATTTCTGCCCCCTAATTCTTTTTATTATTTTTCTCTCAATTGGCCTAGCTAAAGGTTTCTTTAATTTTATTGATATTTTCAAAGAACCACTTTTTAGCTTTAAGTCTCTTGATTATTCATCTGCTTTCCATTTCACCGATTTCTGTTTATTTTCTTCCTTTTACTTTCTTTGAGTTTATGTCCTTCATCTCACTTTTTGAGGTGAAAGCTTCCACCACTGATTTTACAATCCTCTTCAAATACACACATTTAAAACTAAATTTCCTTTTAAGCACTCTTTTAGCCATAGCCTCCAAATTTTGTCATCCGATGTCTTTATTTTCATTCACTTTAAAATATTTTCTGACTTCTCTTGTGAGTACTTCTTGAAGCCATTCACTATTTTAAAACGTGTTGCTTAATCTTCAAGTATTTGGGGATTTTACTAATATCCTTCTGCTATTAATTTCTAATCAATTTCATCGTGCTCAGTGAATATATTCTGTAGTACTTAAACTTTTTAACTTTATGGTGTCTTGGTTTACGGGTAATTTACCACATGCACCTGAAAAGAATGTGTTCTGCTACCATTGAATGAGTTGCTCTAGAAATATCAATTATGTTACATTGGTTGGTTAAGTGTTCTATATTCTTAATGATTTTTTTGTCTAATGTTCTGTGATTTACTGAAAGAATTATTGAAATCTCTAGTTATGATTTTTTTTTCTTTTTTATTTAGGTTATGTGTTTTGTTCGAAACTTTGTTTTTAGGTGCATGACCATTTGGGTTTGTTATTTCTTATTTATTTATTTATTTATTTATTTTTATTTTTTGAGAGAGCAAGCAAGTATGGGGGGGAGGGTAGGGAGGGAAGGAGACAATCCCAAGCAGGCTCCACACTCAGCACAGAGCCCGATGCAGGGTTCTATCTCATGACCATGAGATCATGACCTGAGCCAAAATCCAGAGTCAGATGCTTAATCAACTGAGGCATCCAGGCGCCCCCTGATCATTATGAAGTGTCCCTCTTTATATCCAGTAATACTGCTTGCCCACTTTTTCTCCTACTAATACAGCCACTCCCCACTCCTTCTTCATGAATACTATTAGCCTGCTGTATTTTTCTGTACCTTTTTATATTGTAACCCTTGTATTTCTTCATATTTAAGTAGGTTTCTTCAGACAGAAAAATAGGTTGTTTTCCTCCAGTCTGACTTCTGCATTTTGCTTCTATTAGTAGCATGTCTTCGTTAAAAAGGGATACCTGGGCCAGACTTGGCAAACAAGGGGCAAATTACCAACCGAAAAGGTAGATCAGGCCCGAGGGATGTGAGGGCAGCTGATGGTCTGCTGAGAGGAGTCAAGGAGGTCAGGACCTTGCAACAGCTCGGGGAGGGGGGGTGGAGGGGGCTCAGACTGTGATTTCAGATGCTGGGCCACCAGCCATTCTGCAGGGGCTTGTGGAAGTGTGGAGCCCGCCAGGGGTCTCCTTGACGCAACTTCTGCCTGATCGCCCTAATCCAGGATGCCGCACCATTTTCTGTAAAGGGGCACACAGTAAGGATTTCAGAGTCTAGGGGCTGGATTTGGCCCATCGAACCAAGTTTGCTGATCCCTGCCCTAGAGTATTCCATGGTCCGGGTCTGAGTTCTGGCTTTTCATGCCCATTTCATCTGTTCTCCATCATAAAGAGACTCGCTGGAGTTATCTGCCCCATCCGTACCCTGCAGACACGCAACAGCCTCCAGGTCCCCCCCTGCCATTCTCTTTGTCCTCACCGTGCTTTTGTCCCCTGCCACTGTGCTGCTGCGGGTCCGGGTGCGGGGCGGCAGCCCCCCAACGCCTCCCTCACGGTGGGCACGACGCTGCTGTCTGTTCCTGCAATTCTCTCAACTTAGGCTACTGACTGCTGTTCCTCCCAGTGCAGCTCTGCCTCAGCCAAACGCGTTCATGATAGACGAAACCACAGCATCTCGGGAACATGAGGGGAGACTGAGGAAAGTAAACTGCCTGAGGCAACTCCCTGTCAGCTTTTTAAGTATAACATGAAGGTTACATTTAAGTTTAATTAATTTTCATTGTGGTTGGAATGAAGTCTACCATCTTGCTATTTACTTATATTCTGTTTGTCATGTTTTTTGTTTGTTTCTTTTTTTTTTTCCTGCCTCTTATTTCTTGGGGGGGATTGTTTCTGGATATCACACTTTTTCTTCTCTGTTGAATTGTTACTTACTCTAAATTTTGTCATAGTTGTTTCAAAGTCTATAGTAACCGGCTTTAACTTACAACTGTCTATATCCAAATAACATCACACTATTTTATATCTAATAAAAAAAGCTTTATAGCGATACACATCCATTGTCCATATTCCATCCTTTTGCTAGAGTTGTCATGGCTCACTTCTACCTCCACTATAAAATTCAACATACTTTGTTTGATTTAAACAATCAGTTTTGAAGATATTTATTTATTTACTTATTTATTTATTTTTAAAAAATTTTAAGTTTATTTATTTTGAGAGAGAGAGCGAGAGAACACGAGCAGGGGGTGGGGACCAAAGAGAAAGGGAGAGAGAGAATCGCAAGCAGGCTCCATGCTGTCAGCACAGAGCCTGATGAGGGGCTCAAACTCACGAACCATGAGATCATGAACTGAGCTGAAACCAAGAGTCAAACTCTTAACCGACTGACACACCCAAGTGCCCCTGAAGACATTTAAATACTTACCTACATATTAACTTCTCGTGTTGGTTTTCCAAATTTCTGTTTATCATCCTTCTTTCTCCTGAGAGAAATCCATTACTATTTCTTATAGCACACATTTATGAACAACACCCTCTGTCAGCTTTTTTGGTCTAAAAAATAATTTCTTTCTTTCTCCTGAATTTGTGAAAGACATTTTCATCAGATATAGAATTCTACATGGACTCTTTTTATTTCAAAACCTAAAATGATTAATTCATCAGATTCTGGCTTCCACTGTTTCTCCTAAACATTTTTATCTTTGCTTCCCTATAAGTAGCATGTCTCTTTCTGGCTTCTATATGAGTTTCCCTTCTCCTGAGTTTCCAGTTATTTGATTATGATATGACTTGACGTTGTTTATCATATTTGGGATTATTTAGCTTCTTGCATGTGGAAATTTTGATCATCATTTCTTCAATTTTTTTTTTTTTCATTTCCCCTCTTCTAGATCTCTATATTATATCACTTTATATTTAGACACAAGTAATTTTGGCTCAGGTAAAATTTTTTAGTCTCTTTCTCCCTGTGCTTTCTTTTGGAACTTTTTCTCTTTTCATATCTTCAGTCTCACTGGACTTGTTTTCCTCTTCAATGTCTAATTGTCTAGTCAGTCCATCCAGTTGATTTTTCATGTCAGACATTATATTTTTCTTCTCTAGTAATTCCATTTATTTTTTAAAAACGTATCTTCCATTTCTCTTATTATTTGATCATGATTTTCTCTAAATCCTGGAGCATGTGTACAATAACCACTTTAAATCCCTTGACCTCTACATCTACTATCTGTCATCTCTGGACCTATTTCTATTGATTGATTTTTCTCCTGCTTATGGTTCATATTGTCCTCCTGCTTTCCATGTCAAAAAGAATGTGACTGGGTGGTAGATATTCTTAATAAAATGATATTGCTGACCAGAATATTTTTGTCTTCCTTTAATGTGTGTTGACTCTGTTTTACGAGCAGACAAATGCTCTTCAGCGGAAAGCCACGGTAGTGGGGCTCGCCTCGCGTGTTCCTCTTTTGTCAGGGCTCACGGTCCTGTGTTGCCCATTGTCCACTATCTAAAAACAGGGTTTTGATTTTTTTCTTCATTTTTTCCATTTTTCTACCTGTTTATGGTGAGAGGGCAAGTCCTGTACCAGTAGCTCCACTGGAAATGTTGGAGGCCAAAGTCTTAAGTGCATGATTGAGTTATGTTCTGGCTAAGTAAAACCAATCTAGTAGTCCAGCATAATACTGTACAGCCTGAAATTTGAAGATACTGCTTCATGACTACCTTTTTTTTTCTGTGTTACCACAAGATTTGAAAGTTCCAGCAGTGTTTGGTTGTGAATCTTCATCTAGTCAGCTATCTACGGCAGCTATGGCATCAGTTAGCACATCCCTTCTGAGACAGGGCACCTTGGTTAAAGACCCATTTGTGACACTCATGACCTTGGGTAAGTTTTTTAATTTTTCTCTTCCCTAGTGTCCCACTATTAACTTTGGGTAATCATAGTACCCACTTCAAAGGGTTGTTCTTAGGATTAAATGAGTGTCTACATATATAGTGTTTTCTAAGGTTATTTAGCATCTCCATGCCTTCTTTTCCCATCTGTGATACTGTGATAATCGTATTACCTACTTACTTCATAGGGGGTGTATTGAGGGGCAAATATTAGTTCTTGAACGTATCCATATTTTTTTTGGCATTTTGAGTTTTTCAATTTGAAATTGTCTCTCATTTTTCTGGGATGGATTTTCTCTCTTCTCTTCTTTTCATATTCCTGATAATTAGGTATTATAAGTTTTTAATATAAAGGAATGGAGAATAAATATTTTAACCTTCGACAACCAGATGGTCTCGGTTGCAATTATTTGTTTCTGCTATTGCATTGTGAAAGCAGTCCTTAGTAATATGTAAGTGAATGGGCGTGGCTGTTTTCTAACAAAATGTTATTTACAAAAATCAGAAGTGGGCCAGGCTTGGCCATAGGCCATAATTTGCCAACCGTAATTTGTAAACTATAGTTTAGTCGGTCTGTCACCTCCAACTCCATTTTAAATTCCTGGAGTTGAGAAACTGTGTCCTTACTTTGTTTGTATTTTTATATCTCTACCCAGTGCCTGGCATAAAATAAGTGCTTACTTGGTGATTTTCTTAAAAAAATAATTATTTATTGAACTCCTACCAAGCACCACAGCACCAATAAAACGCATATCCTGAGGTAATCGCTGCCTACTCTTGCTTTTTTACCCAACGAGGCAAGATGGAAAGGCCACCTGAAGAGTTAAGAAATAATGAGCCTATTCTAATATAAACAACCCTGCTGCTAAGCTTTATTTTTTTTCCAGCATTTGGGTCATTTACGTTTCCTCTGCACCTTGCAGAAGTAGTTTAAGCTCTTCACAGCCATTTTTTGAATCCTCATTATCTGGCCACATTCCCTAGACAGGACATTACAAGTTTCCTTGATGATCATTTCACTTTGAACCTAATGGAAGGGTGGGTTCGGTTTCTGGCCCTCTAAGTGTTTGAGCCAGGACAATTTGTATAACTCTGCTACGTTAATGACGAGGAAAGCGATGTCTGTTTGATGAAAAGGATATCCTGTCCCTGCCCTATCCCCATCCCCGCCTCTACATGCCTATCACGCAATTCTGCTTACCTCAATAAATACACCCTGATGGGACTTAGGTCACCAAGGTTCATCTTTTATCTTGGTTTTATAAATCTCTTCACCAGGATAGTGTAGAGGAAAGAGTAAAAAGTCAATCTCACATTTAACTCTTTTTATAGATAAAATAACGGTATCATGATGCTATAAAACGGTCATTTTTACTCAAGAGAAAGGGGGAGCCATGGCAAAACAAATTAATTCCATTCCTATCTCTGCCAATAAAGCAAGGATATTTAAACCAATATACATCTTCTGTGCATGTTCCTTTGTGGGGGGAAATGTAGATGGTCGCATCACAAACACTGAAGGCCCCTGCCCCAGTGTCTCCGTGTGTGTGTGTGTGTGTGTGTGTGTGTGTGTGTGTGTGCACCCGCGCGCACGCTAGTGAGAGAAGCTATAATGTAAACACACGTACAAATCATTACATCTGAATTGCATCAGGATTGGCACCACTTGACTGTCTCGGGTCATGTAAAAACCACTACTCACCCTTGTTTAAAATCAGAGCTTCCGACGTTGGCTGCAGATGAGTATTCCATGGAGAGAAGCAAACACAATGAGCTGATAGCTGAGACATTAAGGGGTGGGTGTTGATGAAAAGATTTCCTTGTATTATTTTCATTAGGTTTCCTGCTTGCCTCATCAATGCTTGATAGACCGAGGTGCCAAAAACTAGAGATTACTTTTATGGAGCATCTTGCGAATTTATTTCCTCTAAAACTTGATGATATTCACCTTAGTGATCTAACAGAACACGGTCTTTACTGCAATTAGAAACAAATGCACCGGGATGTGCGTAATCACTAAATGCCCTAGGGAAACTGGTCCGAGGCAGTCAGATAAGCTCTCGCCCATCTGTGGTCATTATCGTCCAAGTTCACACATGAGGCCGCCCCGCGCCCCACCCCCCACCACCGGTGCACCCCCCTCCACTCCGTGCTGTGTTGCTACTCCCGTTACCAGTGCTCCTGAAGATAGCAATCTCTGTTTCAGTATGTGAACAGGACGTATTTCTACTTCATACTGGTGGCCCCTGCCTTCACGTTCTGTCTGTGTCAGCTCTGCTTTGCTTTCCTGGCTTCACCCCAACATCTAACTAGCTCTATTTGCTCCAAGTGAGAGTTTCTCAACTGCATCATTTTTGACATTTTGAGCTGGATAATTCTGCTAGGAGGAGCGGTGGTTACCCCATGCATTGCAGAATGTTTATCAGCACCCCTGACCTCTAACCACTAAATGCCTAGCCCATCCCCAATCTGCCAGTTGTGACAATCAAAAGTGACTACACAGGGGCGCCTGGGTGGCTCAGTTGGTTGAATGTCCAACTTCAGCTCGGATCCCCATCTTAGGGTTCGTTGCGTTCAAGCCCTGCATCAGGCTCTGTGCTGACAGCTCAGAGCCTGGAGTCTGCTTCAGATTCTGAGTCTCTCTTTCTCTCTGTCCCTCCCCGTCTCATATTCTGTCTCTGTCTCTCTCCCAAAAATAAACAAACATTAAAAAGTTAAAAAAAAAAAAAGTGACTACACATATTGCCAAAGTTCCCCTGGTGGGGGTGGGAGGTGAAGGGTGCAAAATTACCCCTGGTTGGGAACTTAACACTAAATAGTAAGTTGATTTTACTACAGTGGTCGCCATAATCACATAAATCCTGCCCTATATTCTAATGTAGTTTGTTCCTAAGTGAGCATTCCTTTCAATACATCATTTTAAAGATAAGGAAATGGTGGTCCAAGGTAATGAATTCAATTAACCAGGATGACACAGCTCACTGATGACAAAGCCAGGGTCAGGCCTTATTTCATTAGAGTGCTTCTTCTAACCCGGCCCTGCTCCCATTTACTCTATCACAGAGAGTTGTCAGCAAAGAGGTACTACATCTTCTGCTCTGTGCTGTTCAAGCAACCATCATTAAGTAGCTAATTAGTTATCCATTCATTCATGCATTCAACAAATATTTGAATGGCTTCTTTGAACCAGACACTGTTGGAGGGTCAGGAGATATAGTAATGAGCAACCAGTCTGTCTTTGCCCTCCATAAAATAGGGCAGGTGGAGAGAAATATAAGTCTGTCTCTGCCCTCCATAAAGTAGGGCAGGTGGAGAGAAATATAAGTCAATTGCGAGAGGGGTGTCTGGGTGGCTCAGTCGGCTGAGTGCCTGACTTTTGATTTCACCTCAGGTCATGGTCCCAGGATTGTGGGATCGAGCCCCATTTCAGGCTTTGCACTGGGCATGGAGCCTACTTAAGATTCTCTCTCTGTCCCTCTGTCCCTTTCTGCCACTTATCCATGCTCTCTCTCTAAAAAGAAAAAAAGAAAAAAATATATATAAAGAGAGATTGGGAACCATGAAGCGCTTTCTATTCTACTCTATTCTACTCCTATTCTACTTCTATTCTATTCTATTCTATTCTATTCTATTCTATTCTATGCCATCCATCAGCATATCTGAGAGACGAACATTCCAGGAATAGGAAAAGCAAGTCCACACAGGCTCTGAGACAGTTATGTGCTCAACATATTTGAGAACTGGTAAGGAGACCAGTATGCCTGGAACAGAGAGAAGTGAGTGTAGGAGATGGACTGGACAGCAGCCAGAGGCAGATAATCTAGACAAGAGAGACAGGTGGTGATGTTGATTTACTCTTAAGATGGAAAGGTGATTGTCAAGTTCAAATCCCAGCTCTGCTACTTCCAGTTTATGACCTTGGGAAGTTACTTAATCTCTGTACTTAAATTCTCTCACCCTATAATGTGAGGAGATTTGACGATATTACTTGATAGGGTTGTGAGAAGTTTTAAAAGCTAACATATTCAAAGTACTTAGAATAGTGCCTATAAGTACTGAAAAGAAGTTACCAGTTATATTATTGACTGTTTAAATGATCCTTCTGGCTGCTGAGTATGGAACCAATTAGGGGTGCAGGGGTGGTGCAATGTGAAATCAAGGAAGAGTGAGGGGTTTGTTACAACAATCCAGAGTATTATAAAAGATGTTTGAAGAAACGGCCTGAGTATTCAGAGTATAGTTTGAAGATAACACCCATAAAATTACTGATGATGTAGAGTCTAAGAGACAATGAGAAGTCAAGGGTGATAGCAGGTTCTTTAACTCAGTCAGCTAAAGGAATAGAGCTACCAGTTCCTCAGAAAGGAAAGATGGCAGAAGAGACACATTTGGGACAGAGAATTTAGACAGAGAATTTGGGGGCATCTTAAGTATGAAATGTTTGTTTGACATCCAAGTAAATATGCTGAATAGTTGATATGGTTCATAAACTGGGAGACCAGAGAGAAACCCAAGCTGGACACGTACATGTAGAAGCTGTCAGCATATGGGAGCTCTTGGAAGCTGTGAGGCTGGATGCCAACACCTCTAAGTAGTGGTGTGGATACACAAGGGTGGGGGGGAGTGCATGGGTGGCTCAGTGGGTTAAGTGTCTGACTCTTGATTTCAGCTCAGGTCATGATCCCAGGGTCTTGGGATTGAACCCCACATCTGGCTCTGCACTGGGCACAGAGCCTGCCTGGGATTCTCTCTCTCTGCCTCACTCCGCCACTCACATTCACGCTGTCACTGTCGAAAGAAAGAAAGAAAGAAAGAAAGAAAGAAAGAAAGAAAGAAAGAAAGAAAGAAAGAAAGAAAGAAAGAAGAAAGAAAGAAGAAAGAAAGAGAAAGAAAAAAGAAGAGAAAAAAGAAAGAAAGAAAGAAAGAAAGAAAGAAAGAAGAAAGAAGAGAAAGAAAAAAGAAAGAAGAGAAAGAAAAAAGAAGAGAAAGAAGAAAGAAAGAAAGAAAGAAAGAAAGAAAGAAAGAAAGAAAGAAAGAAAGAAAAAGAAAGAAAGAAAAGAGAAAAGGAGAGCACCAAGGGATGAGCTCAGGGCACTTAGTTATTTGCAAACTGGCAAGATAAGGAGAAGCAGCAGAGGGGAGGGAGAGGAAGGTGTGAGGAAGAGGCCTTAAAAGGGGCAAGTGCTACTCTGGAATCCAGTTGAAGGAGAGGCCCAAGGCACAAGGACCTCCAGCTCCAGTAAGGGAAGCTGAAATGTCTTACATTAGGCCAACCCTACCTTTGAGAGAAACTCTGAAAGCTAGGCCAAAGATAAAAACTATCTTCTTACAAGCATTAGAGAGCTAAAAAGAAAGTGGAAATTGTTTAATCTGCAGAGATACTTTTCTCTTCTACTTATGAACGTTTGATTTTTTTTTTATTTACTAAGCCATGATCTGGGAAGAGAATAAACTCCAAATGATGAGCCCAGAATCTACGACCCCTTTTACCATGGGCAAGGCCTGACTCCGGAGAAGGTAGCTGAGAGGTTGGGAGGCAGAATACTCTCCGAAGCCCAAACCAAAGCCCAAGGCCCTCCAAGAGGAAGCCGAGTGCAGGCGAACTCTGTGTGCGTGCTCAGAGCACTAATGAGCTATGTACCAAGTTATGATTCCCACAAGGAATCCTCTCAATTTCTAGGGCTGTGCTCAATTTGTTGCTATAATCATTAATACCATATTTGGCACACAATAAAAAATAGCCTCGTGCACAAGAAGACAACATTTCTTTTTAACAGCAGGATTAAGTGACAGTAGAAATAGATCCACAGGGGCTGTGAGAGTGAATATAAAATAATTATGCTTCTGACATTCCATTAAATAAAGGACAGGATAGAGAAACAGGGCATATGAGTGGAAAACATAAAGGAAGACAAGGCACAGTTGAGGGGTGCCTGGGTGGCTCTGTTAAGCATGTGACTTTGGCTCAGGTCATGATTTTGCAGTCCCTGAGTTCAAGCCCCACATCGGGCTCATTACTGACAGCTCAGAGCCCGGAGTCAGCTTTGGATCCTCTGTTCTCTCTCTCTGCCCCTCCCCTGCTCTCTCTCTCTCTCTTTCTCAAAAGTAAGCATTAAAAAAAGTTTTTAAAATAAAAATAAAATAAAAAAGCAGAGTTGAAAAAAAGACCAATTATAGTAAAACAAATAGGTGGGTTTAATGGCAGATTAATTACAGCTAGAATTAGTGAACTGAAAGGTCAGAAGCAGTATCCAGAAGGACAAAGACATGTGAGGTTGAAACGTAGAAGAGAAGGTGGCCGGCTCAGAAAACACAGAGAGCAAGTCTAATAAACAGAGTGAGAAAATCAGGCAGAATAAAATTTGAAACCGGGCTAAAAATTCTAAAACCTTCGAAGCATAAACATAAATTGAAGCAGGATCCACAGGTAGGACAAATGTTTTTGAAGGTACACATGGGAGTATCATGCTAACATTTTTCAAAACAAGACAAAGATAAAACATGAAAAGCAGCCAGAGGGGTGGGGGGAAATGCAACTTTTCTTCAAAGGAGCCAAAACTGAAGGAAAAGCTGACCTCTCAGAAGACACAACGGAAGCCAAGGAAAAGGTAGTGCTAAAATAAAATTATGCCACCCTATAATTTTGCCAGTGAAGATGTCCTTCAAGAATGAGCATGAAAGAAAGACACGTTCATAAAAATAAAAACAATTTACCACCAGCAGAAGTACTAAAGAAATATTCAAGGGACTTGATCAGAAGAGTAAGTCCACAGTCGCAAACAAGGAAATATAAGAAGGAATACAGAGCAGGTGCAAAGGATAATGACACGGTAAATGGTAATTTAATGGCAATTAAAGATGGTAGTTGGCGGGGCACCTTGTGGCTTAGTTGCTTAAGCGCTGTGTTCAGCTCAGGTCATGATCTCACAGCTCATGAGTTCAAGCCTCACATCAGGCTCTGTGCTGACAGCTCAGAGCCTAGAGCCTGCTTCCAGATCTGTGTCTCCCTCTGTCTGCCCCTTCCCCGCTCATGCTCTGTCTCTCTCCCAAAAATAAATGTTAAAAAAATCTTTTTAACAAATAAAAAAATACAAATAGTAATTGGAGTGGGTTCTAAAGACAAAACGAGGAAAGAAAAAGCAGACAACAAATACAGACAACTTTTGGGGGGAACCTTTCAATAAAAGGGAGCCGAGCTGCAGTTGAAGGTAAGATCAATGAAGAATTACTTTTTAACATGGAGGACGGTATGGGATGTGTGTGCTTGTGGAAATGATCCTGCAGAGGGAAATCCTATTACGCTGGGGATGTCTGGAGCATGATGTGGATTTTGAACAAAGGGACGCCATGCAGGGCACAAAGAAGGGGTTGTCCTTAGATACAGGAGACGACCTGGCCATCAAAATAGGAGTGACAGCACATGGCTGCAGAGGCAAGTAAGTTGGTACGTGAGGATGGGACCACGGAGGTTCTTTTATGATTGTTTTGATCTTTCAGTAATATAGAAAGGAAATGGAATAGAATTACCAGGCAGCACTAAGATCATCAATATAAAGTGAGACCAGCCAGCAGAACTGCATGTTTCTCTTGAATGGCCTGGATGCAAATACAAAAGAGAGGTGGATTTTGGCAGGTTTGGAATTATTTCAGATGAGGAGGGGGAGGGAATGGCTCTATAATATAACATAAACTGGGCAATGAGAGAAGATCAGCAAGGTGAGGAAGGGACGATGAAAAGCTAGTAGAATCAACAGAGTATAGAGCTGATGAATCAAAGACTCACTAGGGTTCAGGTCTTTGGAGTTGACCTGGAAACGTGTGAGGTGGGACAGGGAGAGAGGCGACCTTGACGGGAGACAAGAGGTAGCTAACCAGAATGCCAGCACGAGGGTCCAGTCAAAGCAATCAGTAAGCAGGCAAATCCACGAGCCAATTACTCTTAGAATTCGTCAACTTATATTCATTTAACAGGTTTTCAAATCATTCTAAAATTCAAACCTGATCGTGCTGTTATTGAAAATCCTTTAGACTACGCCTCCCAATCTCTGAACTAGTTTTCAGTATAAAATTCACCCACAGGAGGTCGGCACGAAAGTTCTTCCATTAATTGGTCTCTTCTTACTTCTCCAGTGGCAGAAATAACTTCCACCCCCCTACACACCCTCCCTGGGCTGAGTATTACCTCCTTTTGAAGTCCATCTTAGGGTGCTACTTTTTCTGAGACCTAGACCTGCGACCACGCTCCAGTGGACTGAGTTTAGACATAAGATACGAGTTTGAACACTTGTCGCTAGCACTGCACTATGATGCCTTTTCACTATTAATGGCTTCCCACAAATCAGAAGGTCTTTGAGGACATAGAGTCACTTATCTGTAATCCCTCCTCTCCCACTCCTACTTCATATATTTGGACATGAACTTAACTACTAAGTAAATGAGAAAATAAGGAATCAATGTGCATCCTACTTGAGGCAGAAACCAAGCTAAGGGTTTAGCCTTGAGACTTCAGTCAGAAATACACACTCCGTTGTTCAGGTGAGAAGGAGTCTGCAGGGGACCAGGGGTGGGGGTGGGAGGTGGGAAACAATTGTAGGAAGAAACTTACTTATCAAGGCATCTCAGTTCCTAAAAACATAGTAATATGTTAGTAACCAGTAGCCCAGTGAATGGAATTGAAAATTTATGGGTGATTCCAAAAAGTAAGTTGGCATTCAAGTTAAACAAGAAACTAGAATGTGGTTTCAGGATAGACTCTGTATAAATGTTGGTCACCTCTGATAGCTTTGCCAATATGTTAACCATTCAACATTTCTGTTCATTTTTCCCCCAATTTTAAAGTGGCTGAATTATAATCTCAGTTGTTTATATAAAAGAGGTAATTAATGTTTGGCAAGAAACTGGAAACAATGACGCTCAGCTGTACCTTTATTTAAATTCTGTTCAACATCTTTGGTTTCTATGTTTGGCTGTTTATTGGTATCTAGGTAGTTATTTAATTAGCTACTTATTTAA